>NC_056738.1:16843800-16963800 GCF_019279795.1 Protopterus annectens | reverse complement strand
GGGAGGGGGGGGAGAAGTTTACGCTGAACCTGTCAGCTAGGATGTTGGCAATGTCTGTGGGTTTGGTGTATTTTTTGTCATTTTGGACTAATTCTGAGCATATCTGGGAATTACCACCCAGGTTCCTAACATAACTAAAGAAAGCCTTGTGATTATCCTTAGTGTCCTGTGCAATTTTTCTCTCGAAGCTGGCCTTAGACAATTTTATGAGTGCCCGTAGTTTTTTGTTAATACTGATCAGTGATGCCTTCCCTTTTTGGGATTTTGCTCTATCATTTAGTAGCTTCCTCCTTCTGTTGTATAGTTTGTTTATGGCTGGGGTCCACCAGACAGGACATCTGCCTTTGGAGGATTGGGTCTTGGTTTTATTTGGGATCGCATGATCCATGCATTCCTGAAGGTGTTCATAGAATGCGTTTATAAAGGATTCTGCGGTCTGGGCCGTATTTTCCACAGGCCCGGGGGCTTTGAAGGATTCCACCTCAGTTTTGAGGGGTGTGAAATTTGCTTTAGAGAAGTTTTTCACTGTGGTTTTCTGGGCAGGGTGTGTGGTTGGGATGTGAATATCTAGTGAGATTAGTTTATGGTCTGATCTTACCAGTGAGATATATATAATTTATAGGTTCATAGGTTCATAGGTAGCTACTAGGCTATTAGCCCGAGGGCATTTATAAGCCTAGCCAGAGTGTATCGGCTTTCGCCACCCCATTGATTAATTAACTGAGCCTCTGTCAAGCAGAGCCAATGAAGTGATCCCAGGGGTGTATTTTCTGTTACCCATCCACTCGTCAAGGTTTCTCTTGAAGAGTGTTAGTGAGGGCCTCTGCCTGATGTCATTTGGAATTTTGTTCCAAAACATGGGGAGTCTCTGTGACAAGAATCTATCCCTCTAGCATGTTCTATTTATTGTTGTGGCGAGGTTTAGCTCACTAGATGGAGCATGTCCATCAATTCTGAGTTGGACATGGCTTTGTAAGTCAGGCAGAGATTACCTCTGAGTAAGCGATATGCCACTGAGTACAGCCGGAGTTTTTTCAGTCAGGCTGCATAGGACATATGTTTGAGACCAGTAATCCTCTTGGTGAGGTACTTTTGTGGTCTTTCCAGCTGTTGGAAGTGTCTTGTGAGGTACATCTCAAATGGGGAACTGTACTCTATGATGGGTCTAATGAGTGACGAGTAGAGTGGCACTATAACCTCTTTATTTCTAGATGTGAACCCTTTAGTAATTAGATGGGCCACATAGAAAGATTTAGCAAAAGACAAAAAGCCTCTAAAACTGACTAGGGAACTAAATAATGTGATGAGTAGAGCAGAATTAGGTAAAAACACTCTGGTTCCACACGGCTGAATAAATGTCATAAAATAATTTATTCCAAGGAAAACAAGTAAGCGCTTTCACGGATATCATCCGCTTCATCAGACTAGAATAAAAAATGGCATTAAAAACTTGCTTTTATACATTCAAATAAGCCAGTCAAATAGGCTGATAGCTTAAGTACATACTTAACCTCTAAAATGCTGGAACACAGTGAAAAGCTAGCTTTTAATATACAGTATTAACACATTAAGATAATAATAGCATAAATAAAAATGATACAAAAATTTGTGACATAGCAGCAGATTATTACTAAAAAGTATAAATATGTGTAAATATAATAAATTAGTAGATTTTACTAAAAGTGTCACATTGCTAAAATAAATAATACAAACACCATTTAACCTCACAATGACAAAAATAATTAATTAATAAAAATCAATGTTTAAGAGCTCTAGCCCTGAGAAACGGCTTCAGAGAAACTTTACTATTGAGATCAGGTGGTTTGTCTGCCTGAAACCTTATAATCCATTTATGTTCATTAGATTCAGTTCTATTTATAAATCACCTCCTCTCATAGTACTATGCATAATTTCTAACACCAAAAACTTAAAGCTATGCCTTGGTCCTTCTTTAGCTACATGCATAGCTAAAGCACTGGTTTCCTTGCCATTCTTAATATCTTTCAAATATTCCAATATCCTATCTTTAAATATTCTGTTGGTCTTGCCTACATAAAATGCAGGACATATAGTACAGTAACAAAAATAAACTACATTTTTTGTTCGTCAGTCTACATAGAAATCACTTTCTATCCTAAATCCTACTGATGGATGCATGAATTTTCCACCTATATGTACATGAGTACAAGCTAAACATCTCCTACAGATGTATGTGCCAGTTCTCTCTGGTCTAATGAGTGATGAGTAGAGGGGCACTATAACCTCTTTATTTCTAGATGTGAACCCTTTAGTAATCAGATGGGCCACATAGAAAGATTTCCTAACTACTTTGGCAATATGATTGTCAAAGGAGAGATTACTATCTACCTGGGTCCCCATATCTCTTATTACCTTTTCTGTATTAAGGGGGCTGCCACCTATGTGGTAATTTGTAGGTGTTTTGTTTTTCCCAAATGTGATGACTATGCATTTTTTGGCATTTAGCTTGAGGCCATGACTTTGACACCAGGTGTCCGTCTCAGTAAGGCCCTTTTGGAGGATGTCCGTGTCAGCGGGAGAGTCAATTATGGCTCCCAGTTTGCAGTCATCGCCGAACTAGGTTAGCCATAGTCCTCCAGTGTTTGCCTGTACTTCTGAGAAGTATATGCCGAACAGTAGGGGTCCCAGGACCGAGCTTTGTGGGACACCACTTGTGACTGGTTTAGAGTCGACCTGGAGCCCGCTATTCTTACCATGTGAGTTCTGTCTGTAAGCCAGTTGGCAACCCATCTCGTGACGTAGGGGTTTATGTTCAGGCTGGTGAGTTTTTCTGTAATACCTGAGTGGGGAATGGTGTCGAAAGCCTTGGTGAGGTCAAGGTAGGCTGTGTAAACCACCTTTCCCTCATCTATGGCCTTGGTGACTGTCTCGAAGAAGTCAACCAGGTTTAGTAGGCATTATCTGCCCTTAACAAAGTCGAACTGGGTCGGGTCAAGTGTTTGGAGGTTCCCAATGTCTTTGTTAATGAGTTCCATGATGATGCACTCCATAGCCTTGCAGACCAGGCTAGTCAGGCTTATGGGCGATAGTTACCAGGGTCAGGTGTGGTCCCTCCTTTGTGGAGAGGAATAACCATTGCTGTGCACCATTTTATGGGCATGTAGCCTGTGGAGAGGCCGAGGTTAAACAGCGTGTTTAGGTGGGGGGTTAGTTCGTGCAAGACGCAGCCTGGGACATCATCTGGTCCCATTGATGCTGTGCTTTTGGCTTTTGAAAGGGCTGTTTTCATCTGTGCATCTGTGATTTTTGGGACACTACACTTTTCCAGTATTGTTGTGGGCCCTTTTGGAGGTGAGAGGGGGGTAAATCTATCTGCCAGGATTTTGGCAATATCAGTAGGTTCAGTATATTTTGTGCTATTTTGCACTAGTTCAGTGCATATCTGCAAGTTGCGACTTAGATTCTTAACATAGCTAAAGAAGGCTTTGTGGTTATCTTTTGAATCCTTGACTATTTTTCTTTTGAAGTTAGCCTTGGATGATTTCATGAGGGACCTCAGTTTCTTACTGATACTGATCAGGGATTTCTTTCCTTCTTGGGATTTACTTTTTTTCTGAACCAGTTTCCTTCTTCTGTTGTATAACCTGTTTATTGCAGGGGTCCACCAAACTGGTTTCCTTCTCTTGGAGGAGTGAGTCTTGGTTTTGCTAGGGATAGCATGATCCATGCATCCTTGTAGGTGCTCATAGAGTGCATTTGTAAAGGATTCTGCATCTTGGGCAGCGTTATCCTTTAGCGTGGGGGCTGTGAAACTTACCACCTCTGTCTTAAGTAAGGTGACGTTTGCTTTAGAAAAGTTTTTTACTGTGGTTTCCTTAGTTTGGGGTGTTGGTGGGGTGTGGACATCCAGAGTGCTTAGTTTATGGTCTGATCTAACCAGTGACGGGTTGACCTCCGGTGTGGAACACCTGTTGCCCATGTTGGTGATGACCATGTCCAATATGTTTTCAACTGTGGTAGGGGAGTTTACTAGCTGATCCAGGGCATTTGAGTTGATGAATTCCAGGAAGCACTGGGCCTGGGAATTTATACTTGAGTAGTTTTCCCATTGAATGGTAGGGCAATTGAAATTGCCCAATATCAGGGTGTTTGGTAGGACCTTCATGTTTTCCAGTGTCTCCAGAAAGGTGGAGTGGTGGTCCTGGGTCATGGAGGGTGATCTGTAGCAGGCCACAATTTGCATTGCAGATTTGCCCAATGTTAGTTGCACATGGATGATCTCAGAGGTATCATGCTGTGCCACTAACCTGGAGGTGTAGGTATCCTTGAAGAATATGGATACACCCCCTACTTTTGTGTTTCAGTCCGTGTTCTGTGGAAGAAACGTGTGGTATGAGTTGTAGCCCAGTAGTGCTGGGGTGCTTTCTGGAGCCTTGAACCAGGTTTCAGTTACTGCACAGATGTCGATGTTCTCCATACTGAGGAGTGCTTCGAGCGCGTTCATTTTGAGATTTAAACTCCAGGCATTGAGTAGCATAACCCTCAGTTTTTTTGTTAATTGTGCTGTTTACGGAGGTGGGTTTGACTTTTGAGCCTTGCCTAAAAAAGGCACTATGGGGGCAGCAAGAGCCTTGGCCAGTATTCGAAAGCCTAGGGGTGACAGGTGCAAGCTGTCTCTTGCGAAGCAACACGTCTTGTCAGGCATGTTGTCCCAGGCTGACAGACACTGGATTCCCTTTGAATGACACCAGAAGCTTAGCCAATTGTTGAAATTGATAATTTTCTCTTTATACTGAGGTATCATTCTTGGTGAGGGCAGGATGCTACTCAGGGTCAGGGTCATATCAGCCTGGGCTACATGATCAGAGAGCTCTTCCATGTCTCTTTTCATGTAGTCCAGGGAGATACATCTCAGGTCATTCACACCAACATGAATAATGACAGAGTCATATTTGTACTTGTTCTGGAGGGACCTGAGTGCTTGTGTTATGTGGTGGATTCTGGCTCCCGACAGGCAGCTAACAGTAACTTTCTGCTTGTCCAGCCTAGTGAGTGGGACGTCAGTGTGCCTGACTATAGAGTCACCTATTACTAGTGTGTTAGGTATGTTATTTCACCTTAAGGGCTGTGATTGTGCGGCACACTGATTTTGTGTTTTATGTGTTGTCTGGTTTGTGATGGGAAGTGCAGGCTGTTTGGGTGTCTGCTTTGGAGGTCTCCGATGTTTTTGCAGGTTTTTATTTAGAGCCTCCAAGTATGATTTTGTGTATTTATGTGTATTTTTTGCCAGTGCTGTTTTAGTAGGTCTGTGTGCGGCTGGAGTTGTGGTGCAAGTATTAACCTTCTCCTCTTGACTGTCTGTTCCAGTCTTGGGTGGAGACAGCTTAGCTTCCAGTTTGACTGTATAATTGCATCTCTTGTATATGTTAGTGTTTTGTGGTAGGAGGAGAGGGTTGTCTGTGTACATGAGGCAGTTGTAACATTGCCTCAGGATATCCAGATTCACCAGCTGGACTGGAGAGTGCACCTGAAGTTGCCCTTTGGTCATGCCTGAATAGTAGGGTGACCTGCTTAGTTGCTTGGTTGGGGAGGGGTGAATAAAGAGCCTTGCCCTGTTGGGCAATCAGTGTCAGGGTATATTAGTGCTTGCTATTAGGTCTGAGCAAGTGCTGGGCTGTAAGATGCTTTTTGAGTGCTTAGGTTGAGAGTTAGACTAGTTTCAAGGGAAAAACTGAAGAGGAGACTTAGCGGAGCTGGGAATAATTTAACCATAGCTAACCGGCACTGCCCGGTGTACAAAACCGTGCAAATGTGGTTTTTATAGTAGGGAAATGAAAGAGATAGAAATTAGCCCAAAATGGCCAATAAACTACTAACTTCTGGGCTGGAACCACTCCTCCAGGGACAGATAGGTTGCTCAAAGCTCCCCTCTCTCACAGGTGAACAGAGAAACTTCCTTCTATCCAAGTAATGTATGGGCAACTTAGAAACTAGTATCACAGCCCTGAATTTAGCACTAGCCTGAAAACTGGACTATACTAGCTTAGAAAGGCGGGAAACAAGGAAACTTTTTTTTGTTATTTTGAAAAGATAAGGCAAAACAGTAAAAAATACACTTAAAACAGCTTTAAACGACTGCAAATTATCAGAAAAGGCTATCACACTTTAATGTGTATCCTACAACAGTTAAACAAATTATTTAAACAAAAAACAACTTTTTAAAAGTGCAGACAGTCAAATAAGTACAATATGTGAATAAAACAAGCTTTTAAATCACAATAAACGCTGCAATATCTGCGTTTAGGTGGAAAATAATTAAGTACAGCAAGAAAGTACAGAAAACTGATATTTATTCTCTCCAAAGTCTCTCTCCTAACCTAGAAGGCTTGTATCAGTTTAAGGCTTTCTAGTGCTATCCAGTAGGTTAGTTACAGGAAAGATGGAAACAAGCGCAGATGTAGTCTTTTAAACCAGAAAGTTGAAAGAGACGGGCAAACTGTCCAAATGGTCAATAAACTACAATTTCTGGGCCAAGAACCTCTCCTATCATGGTAGACAGGCTACCTAGTGCTTACCACTCCCACTGATAAGCTAGAAGGCTTTCCTGCAACACAGAAAGGCTTACAGGGCTCAGAAGCTTACCAACAGTCCTGGATACAGCAACTCTGTATCTAGACTAGGCTAGTTATAGGAAAGGCAGGAAACAGGCACAAGTGTGGCTTTCAAATCAGAAAGTTGAAAGAGATGGAAAAAAACTGCTCAAATAGCCAATAGCTACAATTTCTGGGGCAGGGACCACTCTTCTTGTGGGAGATAGGCTACCTGATGCTTACCACCCCCACTGATAAGCTAGAAGGTTACCCTCTAACACGGAAAGGCTTGGGGGGTTCAGAAGCTTACAAAGAGTCCTGGGTACAGCAAATCTGTACCTAGACTAGACTAGTAACAGGAAAGGCAGGGAACAAGTGCAAACACAGGCTTTTAAATCAGAAGGTTGAAAGAGATGGAAAAGCTTCCCAAACGGCCAATAAACTATAATTTCTGGGCCAGAAACCACTCATCCTGTGGTAGATAGGTTACCTAGTGCTTACCACTCCCACTGATAAGCTAGAAGACTTCTCTCCAACACAGAAGGTCTTGGGGGGGGCTCAGAAGCTTACCAACAGTCCTGGATACAGCAAATCTGTACCTGGATTACACTAGTTATAGGAAAGGCGGGGACCAAACGCAAAATGGGCTTTTAACCAGAAGTAGAAAGGGATGGAAAAATTGCCCAAACGGCCAATGAACTACAATTTCAGGGCCAAAACCCACTCTTCCCATGGTAGATAGGCTACCTAGTGCTTACCACTCCCGCTGATAAGCTAGAAGGCTTTCCTCCAACACAGAATGGCTTGGGGGGGCTCAGAAGCTTAGCAATAGTCTTGGATACAGCAAGTCTGCATCTGGACTTGACTAGTTAAAGGAAAGGCAGGAAACAAGCTTAGATTTTTTTTTTGTTACAGAAAAGCAGCTAAAACAGCAGTAAAATACAATTCAAATAGTAGTGCAGGCCAGCACACCAGAGCGTGTAGTAACATTACGGCAAATACAGTTCAAATAAATGCAATTAAACTAACAAATGACTAAAAAAACAAGCGCAGAAGGCAGTAAATTAGTAGGCTACTAACAAGCAGTAATAAGTGCAGAGTAAAAGCGACTGAACAGATAGCACGCAGAAGAGCAACTAAGACAGTTACAGTAAGAGCAGATGAATTATATATATATATATATATATATATATATATATATATATATATATAAAATATATTTTTTTTTTGAGGGAAGGAACAGAGCAGGATTAAGAGGCTACAGGGGTTGTCCTTCCGAAATGCTCTCTTTGTACACAGTAGGAGTACCTGAAATCAGAATATGATCTCACTGCACTCAGTTGAGTGAGCAAATGAGATGGGTCCAGAAGGAGTATCCAAATACAAATCTACAAGAGGGCTGGGCAACATCAAAGCCACCAACATTAATACCAAAACTAGAACAGGGAGGGCGGGTGGGGAACTAACTGTAGAGAGACAGCCACAACTACAGTTGAGTTAATATTCAGTGAAAAACACAAATAAATAAATTAATTAATTTATTTATTTTATTTTATTTTACATTTGTTAACCGGGCTAGTCTGGCTGGATACATGTCCATTTTCAGCAGAGGCCCGAGGAGAAAAGCTCCACTATCAGACTATAACGCTACAGTTTAAAAAAGTCACTAATAAACTAACAATACAATAATGACAAAAAAAGCAAAGTACAATCGCATATACAGTGTTACTGGGCTAGTCTGACTAGATGACATGTCAATTTTCAGCCGAGGGCTGAGGAGAAAAGCTCCAGTATCATAAAATAAAATTTACAGTTTAAAAATCACTAGTCACTAGTCAAAACAACAAAACAAGCATTGGCAAAAAGCAAGATACAGTTAATATACAGTGTTAACTATGAAAGCAGGTAGTGTAACAGTTATTATGTAGTTAGAGAGAAAGAAAAAGCAGAAATGAAGTAAGCAGAAAGTGGAAAAAGTACAGTTTGAGTTTGGTACTAATATTAAGGGCATGGTAAAGCTGAGGAGTAGCCAGTAGGAGAAGAGAGGGGGATCAAAGGTAGTGATGAATGCAAAAGGTAGAAGGATATAGGAAGTCAGATAAAAGAAGCAAGAGAAAGAAAGCAGATGGTCAGAGTATATGCAAAAGAGCAGATAAAAGTGTACTTAAATTCACTTATATGTCCAGCTGATTTCAGGTAGATGCTAGCCGGCCAATGCTTTGATATTAAGCAGAGATAACTCAAAATGTACCACTTATATAATGCAAGACAGGATGTCAGTGATGAGCTGAAACTACCCCCCCACTGCTATCAATGGCTGCACAGAAATTCTAAAAAGCACTCTGTAGAGAGACAGTCACAACTTCAGTTGAGTTAATATTCAGTGAAAAACACAAATAAATAAATAAAATACAGTACTATATGCAAAAGAGCAGATAAAAGTGTACTTAAATTCACTTATACATCCAGCTGATTTCAGGAAGATGTTAGCTGGCCAAAGCTCTGATATTAAGCAGAGATGACTCAAAATGTACTACTTATATAAGGCCAGACAGGATGTCAGTGTTGAGCTGAAACTACCCCCCGCTGCTATCAATGGCTGCACAGATATTCTAAAAAGAACTCTGTAGAGAGACAGCCACCACTTCAGTTGAGTTAATATACAGTGAAAAACACAAATAAATAAAGTAGATACAGTACTATATGCAAAAGAGCAGATAAAAGTGTACTTAAATTCATTTATACATCCAGCTGATTTCAGGTAGATGTTAGCTGGCCAAAGCGCTGATATTAAGCAGAGATAAGTCAAAATGTTCCACTTATATAAGGCAAGGCAGGATGTCAGTGATGAGCTGAAACTACCCCCCACTGCTATCAATGGCTACACAGAAATTCTAAAATGTACTCTGTAGAGAAACAGCTA
Organism: Protopterus annectens; assembly: GCF_019279795.1. Lineage (NCBI taxonomy): Eukaryota > Metazoa > Chordata > Ceratodontiformes > Protopteridae > Protopterus > Protopterus annectens. The sequence goes on along the minus strand of NC_056738.1, from coordinate 16,954,308 downwards.
CAACTTCAGTTGAGTTAATATTCAGTGAAAAACAGAAATAGATAAATTAAATACAGTACTATATGCAAAAGAGCAGATAAAAGTGTAAAATCCACTTATACGTCCAGCTGATTTCAGGTAGATGTTAGCCATTCAAAGCTCTGATATTAAGCAGAGATAACTCAAAATGTACCACTTACATAAAGCAAGACAGGATGTCAGTGATGAGCTGAAACTACCCCCCACTGCTATCAGTGGCTACACAGAAATTCTAAAAAGTACTCTGTAGAGAGACAGCCACAACTTCAGTTGAGCTAATATTCAGTGAAAAAACACAAATAAATTAAATACAGTACTATATACAAAAGAGCAGATAAAAGTGTACTTAAATCCACTTATACGTCCAGCTGATTTCAGGTAGATGTTAGCCATCCAAAGCTCTGATATTAAGCAGAGATAACTCAAAATGTACCACTTACATAAAGCAAGACAGGTTGTCAGTGATGAGCTAAAACTACTTCCCGCTGCTATCAATGGCTACACAGAGATTCTAAAAAGTACTCTGTAGAGAGACAGCCACAACTTCAGTTGAGTTAATATTCAGTGAAAAACACAAATAAATAAATTAAATACAGTACTATATGCAAAAGAGCAGATAAAAGTGTACTTAAATTCACTTATACGTCCAGCTGATTTCAGGTAGATGTTAGCAGGCCAAAGCACTGATATTAAGCAGAGATAATTCAAAATGTACCACTTATATAAGGCAAGACAGAATGTCAGTGATGAGCTGAAACTACCTCCCACTGCTATCAATGGCTATACAGAAATTCTAAAAAGTACTCTGTAGAGAAACAGCCACAACTTCAGTTGAGTTAATATTCAGTGAAAAACACAAATAAATAAATTAAATACAGTACTATATGCAAAAGAGCAGATAAAGAGCCAGGGGCAGCCACGGTGGTGCAGTGGCTAGCATTGCCGCCTCACAGCAAGAGGTTCTCTGGTTCGATCCTCGGCTGGGGTGCCTTCTGTGCGGAGTCTGCATGTCCTCCCTGTGGTCTCGTGGGTTTCCTCTGGGTGCTCTGGTTTCCTCCCACATCCTAAAGACATGCTGTAGATGGATTGGACACTCTAAATTGGCCCTAGATGTGAGTGCATGCATGTGTGTGCTTTCTGTGGAAGGTTGGATGCCGGGCTGGCAACTCGAGACTGTAAAACTCCACTACCAAGTATGAGCAGACAGGTGATCCACTGTGGCGACCCCTAACTGGGAAAAGCAGAAAGAAGATGAAGAAGATGAAAAAGAGCAGATAAAAGTTTACTTAAATTCACTTATACGTCCAGCTGATTTCAGGTAGATGTTAGCCGGCTAAAGCTCTGATATTAAGCAGAGATAACTCAAAATGTACCACTTATATAAGGCAAGACGGGATGTCAGAGATGAGCTGAAACTCCCCCCCCACTGCTATCAATGGCTACACAGAAATTCTAAAAAGTACTCTGTAGAGGGACAGCCACAACTTCAGTTGAGTTAATATTCAATGAAAAACACAAATAAATAAATTAAATACAGTACTATATGCAAAAGTGCAGATAAAAGTGTACTTAAATTCACTTATACGTCCAGATGATTTCAAGTAGATGTTAGCCAGCCAAAGCTCTGATATTAAGCAGAGATAACTCAAAATGTACCACTTATATAAGGCAAGACAGGATGTCAGTGATGATCTGAAACTACCCCCACTGCTATCAATGGCTATACAGAAATTTAAAAAAAGTACTCTGTAGAGAGACAGCCACAACTTCAGTTGAGTTAATCATCATCTTCTTTCAGCTGTTCTCGTTAGGGGTCGCCACAGCGGATCACCTGTTTCCATTTCTTCCTGTCCTCTGCATCTTGCTCTGTCACACCAACCACCTGCATGTCCTCTCTCACCACATCCGTAAACCTTATCTTAGGCCTTCCTCTTTTCCTGTTACCTGGTAGCTTCATCCTTCATCCTTAGCATCTTTTTCCCAATATACTCAGCAACCCTCCTCAGCACATGTCCAAACCAACGTAATTTTGCCTCCTCTCTGGCTTTGTCTCCAAACCTTCCAATCTGGGCTGACCCTCTAATATACTTATTTCTAATCCTGTCCACCCTCGTCACACCCAGTGCAAATCTTAACATCTTTAACTCTGCCACATCCAGCTCAAACTCTTGCCTTTTTGTCAATGCCACTGCCTCCAACCCATATAACATAGCTGGTCTTACTACCCCCTTGTAGACCTTCCCTTTCACTCTTACAGGTACTCATCTGTCACAAATGACTCCTGACACTTTTCTCCACCCACTCCATCCTGCCTGTATTCTCTTCTTCACCTCTCTTCCACACTCACCGTTACTCTGAACTATTGACCCCAAGTATTTAAACTCATCTACCTTCACCACCTCTACTCCTTGCATCCTCACCATTCCTGTATTCACCCTCTCATTCACACACATATATTCTGTCTTAGTCTTGCTGACCTTCATTCCTCTTCTCTCTAGAGCATATCTCCATCTCTCCAGGGTCTCCTCCACCTGTTCCCTACTCTCACTACAGATCACAATGTCATCTGCAAACATCATAGTCCACGGGGACTCCTGTCTGATCTCATCTGTCAACTTGTCCATCACCGCTGCAAATAAGAAAAGGCTCAGAGCTGATACTTGATGTAATCCCACCTCCACCTTAAACGTATCTGTCACTCCCACTGCAGTCCTCACCACTGTCACACTACCCTCGTACATATCCTGTACCACTCTTACATACTTCTCTGACACTCCTGACATCCTCATACAATACTACAACTCCACTCTAGGCCCCCTGTCATATGCATTCTCAACTCCTTCTGACATTCTCTGTACTTCGCCATCAACACTCTCAGAGCAAACATTGCATCTGTAGTGCTCTTTCCCGGCATGAAACCATACTGCTGTTCACTAATCATCACGTCCCTTCTTAACCTAGCTTCCACTACTCTTTCCCATAACTTCATGCTGTGACTGATCAATTTAATCCCTCTGTAGTTACTACAGCTCTGCACATCACCCTTATTCTTAAAAATCGGTACAAAAACACTTTTTCTCCATTCCTCAGGCATCCTCTTACTTTCCAAGATTTCATTAAACAATCTGGTTAAAAACTCCACTGCCATTTCACCTAAACACCTCCATGCTTCCACGGGTATGTCATTTGGGCAACAGCCTTTCCATTCTTCATTCTCTTCATAGCTATCCTTACTTCCTCCTTGCTAATCCATTGTACTTCATGATTCACTATCCCTACATCATCCAACCTACTCTCCCTCTCATTCTCTTCATTCATCAACCCCTCAAAGTAGTCTTTCCATCTCCTCAACACACTCTCCTCGCTTGTGAGTATGTTTCCCTCATTATCCTTTATCATCTTTACTTGCTACACATCTTTCCTAGCTCGGTCCCTCTGTCAAACCAATCGGTACAGGTCCTTTTCTCCCTCCTTAGTGTCCAACCTTTCATACAACTCTTTATATGTCTTATCCTTAGACTTCGCCACCTCTCTCTTTGCCATGCACCTCATCTCCTTATACTCCTGTCTACTTTCTTCATCTCTCTGACAATCCCACTTTTTCTTTGCCAACCTCTTTGCCTGTATACTCTTCTGTACTTCCTCATTCCACCACCATGTCTCTTTGTCGTCCTTCCTCTGTCCCGATGTGATACCAAGCACCTTTCTAGCCGTCTCCCTTATTAGCTCTGCTGTAGTTACCCAGCTATTTGGAAACTCTTCACTGCCACCCAGTGCCTGTCTTAACTCATCCCTGAACTCCATTTCACAATTACCCTTTTTGAGTTAATATTCAGTTATTTATTTACTTTTATTTTACATTTGTTGACTGGAATAGTCCGACTGGATACATGTCCATTTTTGGCGGTGGCCTGGGGAGAAAAGCTCCAAGGTAGAACATACAGTAAAAATCATAAAATGATTACAAGGTACACACAGTTTACAGGCTCCAGTTGAGCATGCAGGTGATATAATCATACATTTTTAAAACAGTGTTGACAAATTGACTAGACGATGTAACATTATTACAAACTATAGAGGAGGATCTAGTCAGGTTTTGAACAAGGACATAGCCAGTGAGTTTTAAAGTATAGTCTGAGGCTTTTTTGAACTGAGTAAGAGAAGGTTCAAGAGTAAGATCAGCAGGAAGAGAGTTCCAAGTTTTGCCAATAGAGTTAGCAAACAGAGAGTCCCCAGCAGAGTTGTTGATTTTGGATGTTTGAACCAGTAGTTTATTAGAAGATACCGAGAAATTCCATATATATATATATATATATATATATATAGAGAGAGAGAGAGAGAGAGCGAGAGAGAGAGAGAGAGGGAGGTTTACTATTGAATCTGCAAAGTGACTACTGTCGACTGGCATATGTTTGAAAGACAGTTTTCAAATGGGCAGAATTCTGACTTAAAAAACATTGACTACACTACAGTGAATTGGTAGTTTAGTTTGATTATCTGAGTTAGGCATTGTGAACAGAGACTGAGGTTTAGTGAGGAACAGGGAATTAGTCCATTAATTCACTGTAGTGCAATCTCGGAGTTCATATATATAATTTGCAGGGGTGTTGGGGGCACAGACCCCCACATGGGGGGTGCAGGGGTGGTTGCCCCACTACAAAATAGTAAAATACACATGTAATTGACTGTGGAATGTCATGGTATGATAAGCTGCATAGCGTGGGTGACTGACGTCACCTTCTGCTATGTCGAATACTTCGAATTACGGGTGTTGATGTATTCAGTTTCAATCTGGCTGGATTCAAGATTTTGTGTCAACCATGTGACTGGTCGACGTACGCAGTTTCAAGGTTTCAGTAGTAAACATATATATATATATATATATATATATATATATATATATACATGTATGTATATATATATATATATATATATATATATATATATATATATATAAACTGGGTTGTAGTTCAATCTTCACATTCTTCAGCTTGCTTTAGTCGATGTTTTTCCTTATTGCACTACTCAGTTTTGGTTTATTTCCTAAGAGGTGCTTGAACATTTATTGTGGATCTATGTTATTCATTCCATGCACTCACTTGATGTTTTGTGCACCTGGTTCAGTTTGGGTGTATATATATATATATATATATATATATATATATATATATATATATATATATATATAAGTAAGTATCTCTATGTCAAAGTAATGAATTACTATAATGTCGAGTTGCAAAATGGAGAGACAGAAATGGCGAAAGTTTATATTCATGAATGTCCAGATCATCATAAAATTTCCCCTGGTAAGTAAACAATTGGCCAACAAAACTTAAAAAAACAAACCAAAGCAAATAAAAAAACACCTAAGTGGGGGGCTTGGCCCCCCACATCCCCAACTAAATATGCCAACTCTGAGATCACACATCAGTGGAATAAAGGGCAAAGTTCATCACACTGACCAACTGACTCCTTTTGCGGTGAAAAATTACAATGATCTGGGCTTTTGCTGTTTCTTTCTTGCAGTTTACATTAATTTGTTATTTTGATATATATATAGATAAAAATATATAGATATAGCTAGATATGTATGTATTTGCTTGCAGTTCCATCTAAATTCTCACAGTTTTGAATACCTCAGTTACATGGGGATATGTTTGCATGTTTGTCAGCTTGTATTACAAACTGTGATTCAACAGTGGAGTTCATATAATGCCAGAAAGAACTAAACTACCATGTGTTTTTTCCAGTATACAATGATAAAGTGACAAAGCCAGAAGTCAGGAACTGGTGCCCCAGCATGAATATTCTGTGAAGTTGGGTCACAATTAACTAAAAGAGTCTAAGTCATAACTATGGCTGGGATACAGAAAGGATTATTGCAAGTGGGAAGCCATAACATGAGTGGTTTCCCCTTGTGGTAACCTTTTCCAATTCATAGACCATCCGACCGTGGAGGTTTCCTGCCAGCGCGAGCCATAGTATGGATGTCACTTCGACTGGCCCGAGCCACATGGTAATTAGGCAATCCACTGGAGTTGTTAATGCTAATTAACCATATGAGTGTTGATACTGTTGTGGCAATTTATATCTGTGGAAATGAGACTTTTTAAGTGATTTTTGAGCTGTGCTGTTGTAAGTGTTTAATGAATAGGCTTTTCTGAAAAGAAGGGCCATATTTATGATGCTTTGTTATAGTTTCAGTGGGATGCAGACTATCAACCACATATGAGGTCAGGATTGTAGGGCAGTGGTGAATACCCAACCTGATCTATTTGTAGACAGCCTGGAAGAAGGCTGTAGTTCACAATATGTAGTATGGCACAAAAGTTTCATTTGTTTACAACAGGCTAGTGGAAACATGTTATCAATTAAAATAGCAGCATTCTGCACAATTATGTGAAGTATTAGTGCTTAAGTAATTTAAATATGTACATTTTTGGTGCAGGTGGTAGAAATGTATGACAAAGTTATTCTGAACTGCATATATGTTTGTAGAGTAGACATTGATAATCATAGTCAGCATCATAATGTGGCACGGTGAATCAAGATCTGCAGGAAAGGATGCAGTTCTGAGGGTTAGATAAACATTTCAGTGTGGAGAAACCTTGCATTTAATTAATGATGGGTGCAGCAATGCAATTTCCAGAAATGGGAGTGTCACCATTTGGTGAACTATAACTAATGTAAGTCAGCCACTGATGTGCAGGTGAAAAGAAGCACCACATCACAGAGGAGGAAGACCTAAATTTAAATGATGATGACACATCAAGCCCAGTAGAAAATGATGTTTGGAATACAGGCATGCAGTACACCTGTTAAGACCCATCTGGAAAACTGTAGTGTAGTACAGAATGGATTTTTCATCTCAAACTGGGAAAATGCTGATGTTAAAGAAAAGAACTGAGAATGGTGTTACCCATCGGATAGCATGTTGACCTCAGAAATGGGAAATCCAACAGAAGAAGTACTGGGCAACATAATCAAAGCTGCAATTAAAATTTAATGCCCCACCTATCACCAGCAATAAGTGTAATTATTTTTGACATGAAGCGTTTCTTCAATATAAGTTTACAATTTCAGACTGATATGCACTCCTTACATTCTACTGTTGGATGTGCCTGCGTTGCAGACATTTTAAAGACTTCATATGCACCAGCAGTATGATGAAATTTTCTATACTTGATATAATTGAGGGTGGTATTGTTGAAAATTAGATGAGGCATACTGTTCAAGACTTGGATAGAGAGATGAAATCAGCATATAAAAGAAAACAGGAGGTTTTGTTTTGAACTGAAATCATCCTCAAGCCTTAGTTGGGTAACTTCCCGTGGTGAACCCATTATTTACTAACTCCCACCATGGTGTAACTGATAGTATAAATAAATAAATAAATATATATATATAATTTGTTTATTTGATCTGTGACACTTCACCCAGTCTAGTGTCATTAGCTTATTCTACCAAATACAGAGACAAAAAATTGCACTTTATTGATCTGCTGTTACTGCATTTGTGTTTCTTCCTACTTTATTACATTATTTTGCTTTTACCTCTTCGTGAAAGTACTCAATTGTCCTTATTCTGCTGCATTTATTACTGCTTGGTAGTAGACTGATTAAACTGTTACTGTTATTCTAAGCCTTTTAGTTTAAGCATCTGGGCTTCAGACCAGTTATTTTACATTAAGAAGGTTTGTGGTCTGCACTGTTGTGGCAGGGCAGGTAGCTTACAGCCTTCTAAGTTGGGAATTGCTTATTGAAGGCTCAGTGTCTGTTATTCTAAAAGTGTATTAGTTCTGGTTTAAGCACTTGGGCGTCAAGCCAGTTATTTTACATTAAGATGGTTTGTGGTCATCACTCTTGTGGGAGGAGAGGCTAGATTCCGCCCTTCTGAGCTGGGAATTTCTGGTTAAAGGCTTATTGTGCCTGTTTATTTGAACCATTTCTTTCTGAAATTGGTGCACCTTGTTTGCTGTAGCATAGACTAGATTCAGGCCTGTTGAATCTAGCTTTGTTTGTATAACTTGAGCACTGATCCAGGCCATCTTTTTTGGAGAAGGTTCCCCTGCAGCCTAGTGGCGGGAGTGTGCATTTAGAACTTGTCTGATTAAAGATTGCTGGAACAGGGCTCAGTTTTGAGCTTTTTCCTGCTTAAGTGGGTAATTTGTTTAAATCAGTTTGCTTATTTTCTATTGTTATATAAAAAAATTGCACTTTATTCATCTGCTTTTACTGTATTAGTGTTTCTTCCTACTTTTTGCTGCCTGTTCTTAAAAGTACTTAATTGCATTTATTCTGGTGCATTTATTGCTGCTTGTTAGTAGCCTGATTAAATTGCAACTGTTATTCTAAGCCTTTGGTTTATGCACTTGGACCTCAGACCAGTTGTGTTACATTAAGAAGGTGTGGTCTGCATTCTTGTGGGAGGAGAGGGTAAATTCTGCCCTTCTGAGCTTGGAGTTTGTGGTTAGAGGCTTATTGTGCCTGCTTATTTGAACTGTTTCTTTCTGAAATTGGTCTGTCTTGTTTGCTGTAGCATAGACTAGATTCAGACCTGCTGAATCTAGCTTTGTTTGTATAACTTGAGCACTAATCCAGGCCATCTTTTTTTGGAGAAGGTTCCCCTGCACCCTAGTGGCAGGAGTCTGCAGTTAGAACTTGTCTGATCAAAGACTGCTGGAATGGGGCTCAGTTTTTAGCTCTTATTGGTCAAATGGTTAATTTGTTTAAATCAGTTTGCTCATTTGCTACTGTTAAAAAAAAAAGTACACTTTATGCATCGCCGCTTAGTTAGGGTTAAACTATTCCCGGCGCCATAAAATCTGCTCTTCAATTTTTCCCTTAGAACTAGTCAGTTTTTTAGTTTTAGCACTCAAATCTGTTTCTTTGAGCTCAGCACTTGTTCAGAACTCGTAAGCACTAAATAAGCTACTAATTACTACAGCACTCAACTTTCTTCACTTATCTAGAGGAAAACAGTTTTTAGTACTTAATAAATAAACACCTATCAAGGTATGTCTAAGGGTCAGCTCCCGGTGTTTTCTCCTGTCTACCTGATGAATCTGGACATCTTGGGGCAATGCAGAAATTGCCTCATGTACACAGGCAACCCTCTCCTCCTACCAACCAACACTACAACCTGTGACAGATGCACTTATATAGCCAAACTGGAAGCAAAGCTCTCTTTAGCCAAGACTGGACTAGACAGTCAAGAGTAGAAGGTGAACACTTGCACCACACCACACTCATCACATATTCCCTCAAAACCTACACCACCAAAATCCACACATAGAAACACAAAAACGTTCACAGAGGCTCTCAATAATAATTTGCTCAAGCAACAGAGACCTCCAAAGCATAAACACAAGCAATCTCCACCCCCCAACACAACCCAAATGACACATAGCCCTCAGACTCAGTGTGCCAGTCAACCACAGCCCATAAGGCAAAACAAAGTACCCAACACACTAGTAATAGTTGACTCTATAGTCAGGCACACTGATGTCCCACTCACCAGGCTAGACAAGGAGAAGGTTACTATCAGCTGCCTGTCAGGTGCCAGGATCCGTCACATAACACACGCACTCAGGTCACTTGTCAACAAGTACAAATATGACTCTGTCATTGTCCATGTCGGTGTGAACAATCTGAGATGTACCTCCCTGGACTACATGAAGAGACATGGAAGAGCTCTCCAATCTTGTAGCCCAGGGAGGTATGACCCTAGCCCTGAGTAGCATCCTGCCATTGCCCAGAATGATACCACAGTACAAGGACAAAATTATTGACTTCAACAATTGGCTAAGCTTCTGGTGTCATTCTAAGGGGATCCAGTATCTGTCTGCCTGGGATGACATAATCAACAGACCACGATCCTTTGCCAGTGATGGCCTGCACCTGTCGCACTTGGGATTCCGTATACTGGCTAAGGCTTTTGCCACCCCTATAGTGCCTTTTTTTAGGCAAGGTTCAAATGACAAATTCACAACAGTAACAAGTACAGACAAGCAAAATCTGAGGGAAATGCTACTTAATGCTAGAAGTCTAAACCTCAAAATGCACTCACTCAAGGAACTCCTTAAAATGGAGAACATCGACATCTGTGCAGTGTCAGAGACCTGGTTCAAGGCTCCAGAGAGCACCCCTGCATTACCAGGCTAGAATTCATAAAACACCTTTCGGCCACCTAACCTGGACCGAAACACTAAAGACAGAGGCGTGTCCATATTCATTAAGGATATCCACACCTCCAGGCTAGTTGCTCAGCATAATGCATCTGAGATTATCCAAGTGCAACTAACTCTGGGCAAAACTGCAATCCAAATTGTAGCTTTCTACAGATCCCCCACCATGCCCCAGGATTCCCACTCCTCTTTTCTTCATGCACTGGAAAATATTAGGGTACAACCCAACACCCTAATAATGGGCGATTTCAGCTACCCCACCATTAACTGGGAAAACTACTCATGTACCAACTCTTTTGCTAAGCGTTTTCTGGAATCCATAAATTCCAACACCTTCGATCAACTTTTCCACACCCCCAACAGGGGCAGCAGTATCCTATACATGGTCATTACCAACATGGGTGACCAGTGTTCCACACCAAAGGTCAATTCCTCATTGGTCAGATCCAACCACAGGCTAATCACCCTACACATCCACATCCCAGGCCTACCCCCAATTAGGGAAACTACCTTAAAAAATTTCTCCAAAGTCAACTTCATGCTTCTTAAAACAGAAGTGGCAAACTTTGCAACACCCATGCATACGGACAATAGAGATACGACTACTGAGTCCTTCATAATTGCACTTTATAAGCACTTACACAAGTGCATGGATCGTGCTATTCCTAACAGAACCAAGATGCTATCCTCCAAAAAAATGAAGCCAATCTGGTGGTCCCCTGCCATAAACAAACTCTACAACAGAAGAAAGAAACTGTTGCAAAAAAGAGTAAAATCCCATGATTGGAGGAACTCCCTGGTCAGCCTCAGTAAGAAGCTGAGATCCCTCATAAAATCCTCCAAAGCTAGTTACGAAAACAAAATTGCCACTGATTTTAAAGACAACCACAAAGCATTCTATAGCTATGTCAAGAATCGCAATGGCAACACTCAGATCTGCTCTGAGTTACAGCACAATGGCACTAAATATACAGAACCAACTGATATTGCCAACATCCTGGCAGATAGATTCAGTGCTAACTTTATCCCCCTCTCACCCCTAAAGGGCCCATCTCTATACCGGAAGAATGCAAAGATCCTGTAATCACGACTGCACAGGTAAAAACCACACTCTCCAAAGCCAAGAACACAGCATCCATGGGACCTGACAACATCCCAGGCTGCGTTCTACACGGACTACAGAATGAACTGGCACCCCACCTATGTACCATGTTCAATCATAGCCTCACCACAGGCTTTGTGCCCACTGAATGGTGCACAGCGATGGTTATCCCACTCCACAAAGGGGGATCCACCATGGACCCCAGGAACTACTGCCCCATTAGCCTGACAAGCCTGGTCTGCAAGGCCATGGAACGTATCATCATGGAACTTATAAACAAAGACATTGGTAATCTCCAAACTCTGGACCCCACCCAGTTCGGGTTTGTAAAAGGCAGATCATGTCTCCTAAACCTGATAGACTTCTTTGAAGCAGTCACCAAAGCTGTAGACAAGGGTAAGGTGGTTCACACAGCCTATCTAGATCTTGCCAAGGCTTTCAACACCACCCCGCACTCTGGAATTATAGATAAACTCACTAAACTAAGTATAAATCCCTATGTCACAAGATGGGTTGCCAACTGGCTCACTGACAGAACCCACACTGTGAAAGTAGCAGACTCCAAGTCCGACTTCAGACCAGTGACAAGTGGAGTACCACAAGGTTCAGTCCTAGGTCCTGCCCTGTTTTGTATCTACTTCTCTGAAGTACAGGCTAACACAGAAGGTCTTTGGCTAACGAAGTTCGCAGATGACTGCAAACTAGGAGCCATAATCGAAACTCCTAATGATGTGGACATCCTACAAAAGGACCTCACTGAGACAGATGCCTGGTGTCAAAGCCATGACCTCAAGCTCAATGCCAAAAAGTGCATTGTCATCTCCGTTGGTAAAACACTGTACCCATGAACTACCACATAGGTGGTAGTAAACTTCACACCGAAAGTGTGATAAGAGACCTTGGGACACAGGTGGACAGTAATCTCTCCTTTGATAATCACATCACCACTGTAGTCAGGAAATCCTTCTATGTGGCACACCTCATCACAAAAGGTTTCTCATCCAGGAAAAAAGAGGTCATTGTTCCCCTCTACTCGTCAATCGTTAGACACATTATAGAGTACAACACCCCTGTTGGTATGTACATCACAAGACATCTACAACAACTGGAAAGGCCGCAGAAATACCTCACAAAGAGGATTACCGGCCTCAAACAGATGCCCTTTGCAGACCGTCTCAAAAATCTCCAGCTTTACTGCGTCATATATCGCCTACTCAGAGGCGATCTCTGCCTAACATACAAAGCTATGTCAAACCCAGAGCTGTTGGACATGCTCCACTTCAAGAAATCTCAATCCCTCCAAGCTACACACTTTAGGGACCTAAACCTAGTCACCACAATAAACAGAACATGCTGGAGGGATAGAGTCCTGTCCCAGATACTTCCCATATTCTGGAACAAACTACCTATCTATGTCAAACAAAGCTCCTCATTAGCACTCTTCAAGAAAAATCTTGATAATTGGATGGGAAATAGGAAATTCACCCCTGGGATCACTTCTGTGGCTCTGCTCAACAGTGGCACAGAAAAATAATTTTCCTGTTTGGCAAAAGCCAGGGTACCTTTTTGGCTAGGCTTATATAGGCCCTAGGGCCAATAGCCTAGTACCTACCTATGAACCTATGAACACTACAAGAGCAAGGGAAAATGCAAAACAGAAATATCACTGAAATAGAAACAAATGACAAAAACATTACAGATGCCAATTTAAGGTCATTAATTGACTGAATAAAAACAAAATTATGTAGATAAGAAAACATTGACTGAGTTGGAAAAGGAAGCAAAAAAAAAAAAAAGTATTAGGAGAGACAGAATAAAGTTCACAGTTATTTGTAAGATAAAAGGGAAAGGAATGGACCCAAGAGAAGAAGTGAGAACTAATATATAGTACAGTTCATATGCAGAAAATAAAGCAATGTTAACTAATTATCTTAAAGCAAAGTCAAAATATTAGAAAACAAATAAAGGGAAAGGCTCCCACATATAGAAAATGTTATAAAAAAGAAAACAGCACAGAAGTCTAATGTAGAGGCAAGTAAACAGTTTGATTCAGAAATGGTGGAAATTGAAAATAAAGTGATAAATCAGTTATGAAGTGGATATGAATGTGAATTCCAGATGCAAAGGTCACTTCAGAATGGTGGCTTATTAAAACATTACAGCTTGAACAAGTGACAGAGGAAGTAGGGATGTGTATTAGCAGAGAAAATACTTTATTAAGCCAGTTAAATGTTGAAAGCAACAGATATGTTTCACAAAGCAAAATGTCACAGTCATTTCAAAGTCAAGATATTTCCACACAGAGGCAGAAGGAGCAGGAAACACAAGCCATAGAAGAAACTCCTAATCAGGAAGAAAATAATTTAGGAGAAGACCTACTGAAATTGATAAATATAATATGTATTAGAGACAAAGGCTGCCCAAGGTGAATAAAACACAGATTGTCACAACATTAATATGCCAAATTAATAAAGTAATTAGAAATATATAGATAGATCTAAATGATATAACAAAAATTAACAGAATACATTATTATGCAGAAAACGTAATAATAGACAAGGTTCTACCACAAAAACATAAATTAGTAAAGGAAAATAAAGGAGAAAAAAGAGCTCCACCACACAAACACCAGCTAGAAATGGGTCTATATTAAAAGACCGAAGAGGTGTTTCAGCGAACACCTCTTGGTCGACATGTAATGAGCGAACGCACAAAAGCGCGAATGCTCAAAACAGCAATTTCTTTCCCTGGAACAGAAATCACTTGGCCATCCCTGTGTGTTTGCCCCTTACCTCACTGTAGTGCGATCTCGGAGTTGGTATATTTAGTTAGGAGGGTGTGGGGGGCACAGCCCTCCACGTTGGGGGTGTGGGGGGTGAAGCCCCCCAAATTGTTATGTTTTAAAGTGTGTGTGTGTGTGTGTGTGTGTGTGTGTGTGTGTGTGTGTGTGTGTGTGTGTGTGTGTGTGTGTGTTTGTGCTAGTGGTTTCTTTCCCAGGGAAAGATCAATCTAAAAAAAACTATTGCAAAAGTGAAAGATCTAAAACAACAATACAACATCAAAGCAGATCAGGAATTGAGTTACAATAACTTTAGCAATAAATTAAAAATGTCTGCACAGGCTGAAAAACACAGGAGATGTACTCCCCAGGATTCCATTAAAAATGGTCTCTCCTTGGCCCAATGAACTATCCTGGTAAACAAACTGTAAAATAAATAAATAAAATAAATAAATAAATATAAAGAAAGAATGCTAAACAAACAGTTTAGGGATTACCCATAGAAACTGTGCAGGGAGCTAGGAAAGAAAACAGCAGTAACAGAGATGCCACCAAGAATAGAGGAAATTAATATCTGTGAGGACCCACTTGAGCACAATGAGGAGGCTGAGTGGATAAATGAAAAAGAACAATTAAGAAATTCTGATATAGAAGATATGTATTGGAATGAAGTAACTCCTGCTAAGACAGAGAAAATATTAAGAAAGGCTCCCAAATGGAAAACATGCCATATGCTGCACTTAACTTTTGGTTAAAGGTATTAACATCATTGTACCATGATTTAGCCTTGAGTAAGAACTACTTATATGTACACCCTGAAATGACACCAGACTGGCTTACTATGGGGAAAACCGTGCTCATATTTAAAAGTTAACCTGCAAACCACCCTAAGAATTATCGACCATAACCTGTCTCTTAACAGCACATAAGTTATAAACAGGAACTGGTGCAGATAGAGTATATGGTCATTTAGATAACAAAATTCAATCATGGCCTTATTAACAGAAATGGAATAAAAGAGAGTCATATGGAACAGAGGATTAACTTTTGTTAAACAAAGCCATAATGGAGACCTGTAAAAAGAACAGGAATCTCAGTGTGGCATGGATAGATTAGAAAAAAAGTATTTGATAGTATTCCTCAGTCCTGGATTATAGAATGTTTACAAATGTACAAGCTTCATCACACACTGGAAAATGTTATTGCTCTTACTATGAAGAAATGGAAAATCACTTTACAGTTGAACCACAAAAAAAAGGGCAAATTGCTATCCATGGAGTGAAAATCCAGCATGGAATAGTTCAGAGTGATTAACTTTTGTTAAACAAAGCCATAATGGAGACCTGTAAAAAGAACAGGAATCTCAGTGTGGCATGGATAGATTAGAAAAAAAAGTATTTGATAGTATTCCTCAGTCCTGGATTATAGAATGTTTACAAATGTACAAGCTTCATCACACACTGGAAAATGTTATTGCTCTTACTATGAAGAAATGGAAAATCACTTTACAGTTGAACCACAAAAAAAGGGCAAATTGCTATCCATGGAGTGAAAATCCAGCATGGAATAGTTCAGAGTGATTCTTTGTCACATTACTGTTTTGCATTCCTCTCAGTCTGTTAAACTGTTTATGCAACTGCTTGGGTCATGGATTCAGTCTTACTCCAAGAAAATAATAAAGTCAAAGGATCTTATCTACTTTTTGTGGATGATCTAAAATTGTGCAGTTCATCAGATAAACACCTGGAACAACATCTACAAGTCGTTAAA
Source organism: Protopterus annectens (assembly GCF_019279795.1). NCBI lineage: Eukaryota > Metazoa > Chordata > Ceratodontiformes > Protopteridae > Protopterus > Protopterus annectens. The sequence continues at coordinate 16,938,453 of NC_056738.1, read as the reverse complement.
CCCTTCTCAAATGACAGGAATGTCATTTGATCTCAACAAATCTGCAAATGCAACATTTGAAAGAGGAAAATTGAAAAATTAAAAAAAAAATCTAAAACTTGGGGAGTAATGTGATATAAAAGATATGGAACGAGAAGGACTGTACGCATATCTTGGAACAGATAAAAGGGTAGCAATGCAATATGAAAAAATTAAACCAAAGATCACTAAGGAATATTTTAGAAGATTAAAATTAATACTGAAAACTGCTTTTGCATCTAGGAATAAAGTTCAAGCTATAAATCAACGTGCACTTCCTGTTTTATCTTACAACTATTGGGGTGATTGGCCACAAAAAGTGCTGGTCAAGCTTTATAGGGAAAGAATAAAATGATTCATGCTCATTAAGTGATAAATGAGAACCAGTATTTGCCAAGGCTATATATTCCTTGGTCTGAAGGAGACATGTGGCTCCTTGAAACTGACTATACATATAGGTCAGGGATTGTAGGAATGTATACATATTTATTGTCATCATCAGATCTAAACATATTGAAAGTTGTAAAACATGAAGAAAGTAAATCTTAGATTACCTCTTTGCTTAGGTTAGTAGAATACTCTACGGAATAAGCAGGCATGGAAATCCAATCAACTATAGATAAAAATCAGGTGGTACTAGAAAGTGCAAAAAACAATAAAAATAAAGAATACAAAAAACAGGAACAGAAAAAAAAAAGAAAAGATAAATGGAAAAAACGCAATTATAGTAATACATATACAAATCTAGTGGAAAAACTGCATGTTGATCAAGATTTGATGCACAAATGGTGCAGGCGAAGTGACTTTAATCTTTCCTTTTTTTTGGCTTAATATTGGCAGCCCAAAATGGTGTATTACAGACTAGGTGGTTCACAAAATCAGTAGAGGGGGTTAGGAGATACAGACAAATCTAGGTTTTATGGCACAGAAATAGAAACTGTTACATATCTTGTTGCAGGTTGCTATACACTCATGGCTGGAAGATTGTATACTTCTGGGAATCTTGAGGCAATGTTATAACTGCCTCATGTACACAGACAACCCTCTCCTCCTCCCACATAACACAAATACTTGCGAGAGATGCAGCTATTTAGCCAAACTGGAGGCTGAGCTCTCTCAACTCAGGACTGGCAAGACCAGACAGGAGGAGAAGGCAACTACACACACCACAAAACCAGCCTCACATAATGCTACCACACCACTGAATCAAACACATAAACACACAAAGACATACTCGTAGGCTCTGAGTAAAAATTTACCTAAACAGCAGAGGCCTCCAAAGCAGACACCCAAACAACTGCTACCTCAAGACACCCCACAAGCAACACATAAACCACAAAAGCAGTGTGCAAAGCAGTCACAGCCCTTAAGGCCAAATACAACACCAAACATACTTGTCATAGGTGACTCCATAGTCAGACACACTGACGTCCCACTCACCAGGCTGAACAAGGAGAGGGTCACAGTAAGCTGCCTATCGGGCTAGAATCCGCCACATAACACAAGCACTCAGGTCACTCCACGGCAAGTACAAATATGACACAGTCATTGTCCATGCTGGTGTGAGCGACCTGAGACGTACCTCCCTGGACTACATGAAAAGAGACATAGAGGAGCTCTCTGATTATGTAGCCCAGGCAGGTATGACCCTAACCCTGAGCAGTATCCTTCCTTCACCAAGAATGATGCCACAATATAGAGACAAGATGATCAGCTTTAACAATTGGCTTAATGTCTGGTGTCATTCAAAGGGGATCCAGTGTCTGTCTGCCTGGGATGACATGCTTGACAAGCCACGCTGCTTTGCAAGGGACGGCTTGCACCTGTCACCCCTAGGATTCTGGATATTGGCTAAGGCTCTTGCCACCCCCATAGTGCCTTTTTTAGGCAAGGCTCAAATTCTAAACCTACCACCCTAGAAAACAAAAATGGAAAGAAACTGAGGGTAATGCTGCTCAATGCCAGAAGTCTAAATCTCAAAATGCACGCACTCGAGGCCCTTCTCAGTATGGAGAACATCGATGTCTGTGCTGTAACTGAAACCTGGTTCAAGGCTCCTGAGAGCACCCCGGCACTATTAGGTTTTACCTCATATCATGCGTTCCGGCCCCAAAACCCACACCTCCAGGTTGGTGGCAACGCACGAAGCTTCGGAAACCATCCAGGTGCAACTAACCATAGGCAAAACTGCTCTACAAATTGTAGCATGCTACAGGCCACCCTCTCAAACTCAGGAACCCCACACAGCCTTCCTGAAGACACTGGAGGGTATAAATGTATCTCCAAACACCATCATATTGGGTGACTTCAACTACCCGAATATAGACTGGGAACATTACTCAAGCCCTAACTTTCTAGCCCAACGGTTCCTGGAGTTCATAAATTCAAATGCCATGGAACAGCTAGTCACTGTTCCCACGAGTAGAAAATATACTAGATCTCATTATCACAAACATGGGGACAAAATGCTCCACACGGAAGTATATCCCTCATTGGTGAGATCTGATCATAAACTAATCTCACTGGAAATCCACATCCCGCCCCACCCCAAACAAAAAGACCACAGTGAAGAACTTCTCTAAAGCAAACTTCACACTACTCAAGACTGGTGTGGTATCCTTCAAGGCCCCTGAGACAGTGGAAACCACAACCCAAGCTGCGGAAGCCCTTACAAATGCCTTCTATGAACACCTCCAGGACTGCATGGATCAGGCAATCCCAAATAAAACCAAGACTCTTTCCACAAAGGGCAAACGTCCAGTCTGGTGGACCCCAGCCATTAACAAACTTTACAATAAGAGGAGAAAGCTATTACATGATAGAACAAAATCCATAAAAGGGAAGTCACCCTGATCATTATTAGTAAAAAATACGAGCACTCATAAAATCAACTAAGGCCAATTTTGAGAGAAAAATTGCCATGGATTCAAAGGACAATCATAAGGCCTTTTTCAGCTATGTTAGGAACCTGGGTGGAAACTCCCAGATATGCTCAGAATTAGTCCAAAATGATACAAAAATCACTGAACCCACAGACATTGCCAACATACTGGCAGACAGGTTCAGTGCAAACTTCACCCCCCTCCCCTAAAGGAGAGATAACTATCCCAGCGGAGTGTAGCCTCCCAGACATTTCAAATGCGCAGGTGAAAGCTGCTCTCTCTAAAGCTAAAAACACAGCATCAATGGGACCGGATGGTGTCCCCGGCTGTGTGCTACACGAGCTAAATGAAGAATTAAACCCGCACATAAGGAAGCTGTTTAATCTCAGCCTTACCACAGGATACGTGCCCAAGGAGTGGCGTACGGCAGCTGTGGTCCCACTCCACAAAGGCGGTGCCTCTACGGACCCTGGTAATTACCGCCCCATAAGCTTAACAAGTCTATTCTGCAATGCTATGGAGAGGATCATAATGGAGCTCATAAACAAAGATATAGGGGACTTGCAGACATTGGACCCGACCCAGTTTGGCTTCGTCAAGGGAAGATCATGCCTTTTGAATTTGGTCGACTTCTTCTAAACAGTCACCAAGGCCATTGATGAGGGAAAGGCAGTCCATACAGCCTACCTTGACCTTGCAAAGGCTTTCGACACAATACCCCACTCGGGTATTGTAGAAAAACTTACCAGCTTAAATGTAAACCCATATGTCACAAGATGGGTTGCAAACTGGCTTAAGGACAGAACCCACAGGGTTAGAGTTGCTGGCGCTATGTCAGACTCCAAGCTGGTCACAAGTGGTGTCCCACAGGGCTTGGTCCTTGGCCCCCTATTGTTCAGCATCTACTTCTCAGAAGTACAGGCCAACAGGGGAGGACTTTGGCTGACAAAGTTTGCAGACGACTGCAAACTGGGCGCCATAGTGGAAAGTGCATCGGACACGGATATCCTTCAGAAGGGACTCACGGAAACAGATAGCTGATGCCAGAGCCATGGCCTGAAGTTAAACGCCAAAAAATGTATAGTCATACCCTTCGGGAAAAACAAGGTAACCCCAAGCTACCATATAGGTGGCAATCCACTAAGCACAGAAGAGGTTATCAGGGACCTGGGGAACCAGGTTGACAGTGGCCTTTCTTTTGACACTCATGTTGCTAAAGTGGTTAGAAAGACCTTCTACATTGCCCACCTGATCATGAAGGGATTCACATCCAGATCTAGTGAGGTCATTGTTCCCCTGTACTCTTCACTTATCAGACCAATGATCGAGTACAATGCCCCATTCGGGATGTATCTCGCCCGACATCTGCAGCAATTGGAGAGACCCCAAAAGTTTCTCACCAAAAGGATAAAGGGACTCCAAAATCTGTCATATGCTGCCAGATTGAAGAAGCTCCAGCTCTATTCAGTTGCATACCGTCTGCTCAGAGGTGACATGTGCCTGACATACAAGGCCATGTCCAACCCAGAATTAATGGACATGCTCCACCTCAAAAAATCCAAATCCACCAAAACCACTAGAGCAAGTGACTTAAACCCTAGCACGGATATAAATAGGACGTGCTGGAGGGATAGATTTATCACTCAGAGACTCCCTATGCTGTGGAATAGAGTCCCGGTCCATGTGAGGCAGAGCACCTCGCTGGCTCTGTTCAAGAGAAATCTTGACCTGTGGATGGGAGATCGTAGGTTTACCCCGGGAATCATCTCTGTGTCACTGCTGGACAGAGGCACAACAAACTAATGTGCACAGTATTTTTTCATATAAGGGGTGGCGTAAGCCACAAAAATTCGGGCTAGGCTTATAAATGCCTTGGGGCAGATAGCCTAGTATAAACCTATGAACCTATGAACCTATGAAAGAAATAACAATCTGGCAAGGTTTTTTACACTGGAGACTTTTTAAATATTACAATATAGAGGTGGCTAAGTGACATTGGAAACATGAAGCTCAAAGGATTGTTGAAAATGATGAAGTAATGATTACATGGGAACATCCCTTACTAGCAGCTAAGAAGGTAGAAGCAAACAGATTGGATATTGATGTTCAAGAAAAAAAGACAAAAATAGCATTAATTGTTGAAATTGCAACACCCAGTGACTACAGTTTTTTAATGAACTGAAAGACATAAATTTGTAAAATATTACAACTTGCAAGCAGAAACTAGAATCACATGGAATGAGGATAGATAGATAGTTCCAGGAGTAGTAGGAGCAACTGGGCTACTAAAAAAGATCCTTCAAACATATCTAAATATGTTTCCAATAAAAGTAACCCCTTATGAACTACAGAATGAGACAATTTTGAGTACATTGAGGGTGCTGAGAAGACCACTCAAATCAAATGTCAAAGCCTGAAGCAAAACGGATTTCCTGAACTTCAATTATGTATTAATTTAGGAATGGAGTCTATTCTGGTCAAGGTATATAAAAAACTGAGCATTTGGAGAAATTAAAACAATTGAAATATGTACTTTTGCACACTGCTTAGATACGCATAGATGTTATCTGTCAATGTCACACATGGTGGCATTGTGATAACGTAATATTTGTTCTGCTGTAAATTGTTGTATATGGTATTCAGTCAGTAATTGTAATTATGCTGTGTTTTGTGCTGGGCTAATGACTTACACAGGCTTTTGTGAGTAATGTGGTCTATGGTTAAAAAAATAGGTACGAAATGGGACAGTGGTAAGTGAGGCTGATATCAGCTACATCGCACTCACCAATATCTGCATAAAACCATGCTACAAGTAATGGCAGTCATTAGAAGTGGCAATGCAGAGGTAGAATGTTGCCTGATCATAGTGACGCCAACTGCTGTGATGTGCGAGAGTGTGTGTGTGTGTGTGTGTGTGTGTGTGTTTGCATGTGTGTGCATAACACAAGGAGGGCAAGAGAGGAAGACAGAAACAGAAGGACAAAGGGACAGAGAGGCAGAGCTACATTGTACTATATGTGCATTAATTTGTTAATGAGAAGGGAGAAGAGAGAGTGACTATGTTTCCATGTTTATGTAGGTTTGTGTGACATTTGACAGGGTAAGAAGTTTGGCTGTTTGCAGATGAATGCGTTTGATAAAAAGAGCATAAGAAAAGCAATGGATATGTAAGCATAATTCTCAGTTTTTTATTTATCTATTTATTAATTTATTTTATGTTTGTTTACCAGGAATGTCTGACTGGACCAGCAGCTTGTTTTCAGCAGAGGTCCAGGGAGAAAAACTCCAGTTTATCCATAAAGACTGTTTAAACAATTTTAGCATAAAAATATAAGCTTGTAGTACATTAACAAAAAAAATAAAATCTACAAAGAACAGACATTTTAGCCACACTGTTAGTACACATTGTACAGTAACAAATTATAACAGTATGACATGTTGTACATAAACAAGAACATAAAACATGTTGAACTCAAACATAATAACCATCTGTATTTATAAGAAAGCACACTACCTCTATTACTATTAAGTAAATTGGTGTGTGTAGGGTTCAAGTACAAACTCCCTTGCCCAACATTTCCTAGAATTTATAAACTCAAACACCCTGGATCAACTGGTCAACACCCCCACCAGAGGTGACAACATATTGGACCTGGTCATCACCAACAGGGGCGACCAGTGTTCCACACCGGAAGTCAACCCCTCACTGGTTAGATCTGACCATAAACTAATCACTCTGGATATCCATATTCCGCCACCACCCCCAGTCAAACAAACCACTGTGAAAAACTTTTCAAAAGCAAACTTCACGTTACTTAAGACCGAGATGGGAAGTTTCAAAGCCCCCATGCTAAAGGATAACGCTGTCCAAACTGCAAAATCCTTTACTAATGCACTCTATGGGCACCTGCAAGAATGCATGGATCGTGCTATCCCAAACAAAACCAAGACTCACTCCTCCAAGAAAAGGAAACTAGTCTGTTGGACCCCTGCCATAAACAAGCTATACAATAGAAGGAGGAAACTAGTACAGAAAAGAGTAAAATCCCAAGAAGAGAAGACATCCCTGATCAGTATTAGCAAGAAACTATGTTCCCTCATAAAATCATCCAAGGCTAGCTTCGAAAGAAAAATTGCCATGGACTCCAAAGATAACCACAAGGCATTCTTTAGCTATGTCAAGAATCTAAGTGGCAATTCTCAGATCTGCTCAGAGTTAGTGCAGAGTGGCACAAAATACACTAAACCGACCAATATAGCCAACATCCTGGCAGACAGATTCAGTCAAACTTCACCCCCCTCTCACTCCCAAAAGGGCCCATAACTATACCAGAAGAATGTAGTGCCCCTGAAATCACAGACACTCAGGTTAAAACAGCCCTCTCCAAAGACAAAAACACAGCATCAATGGGACCGGATGGTGCCCCAGGCTGCGTCCTACATGAGCTCAAAGATGAACTAACCCCTCACCTAAACACACTGTTTAAACTCAGCCTCTCCACAGGCTACATGCCCACAGAGTGGCGCACAGCAACGGTTATTCCAATCCACAAAGGTGGAGCCACAACGGACCCCAGGAACTATTGCCCTATAAGCCTGACTAGCTTGGTCTGTAAAGCTATGGAGTGCATCATCATGGATCTCATTAACAGAGACATTGGAAACCTCCAAACACTGGACCCTATCCAGTTTGGCTTTGTTAAGGGCAGATCATGCCTCCTAAACCTGGTGGACTTCCTTGAGGCAGTTACCAAGGCTATAGATGAGGGAAAGGTGGTCCACACAGCTTACCTAGATCTCTCAAAGGCCTTCAACACCATTCCCCACTCAGGTATTATAGGCAAGCTCACCAGCCTGAGCATAAACCCCTATGTCATGAGATGGGTTGCCAACTGGCTCACGGACAGAACCAACATGGTAAGAGTTGAGAGAGCTAGGTCTGACTCTAAACCAGTTACAAGTGGTGTTCTCCAGGGCTTAGTCCTAGGACCCCTTCTTTTCGGCATATACTTCTCAGAGGTACAGACAAGCACAGGAGGACTATAGCTGACCAAGTTTGCAGACATCTGCAAACTAGGGGCTATAATTGACTCTCCGGCTGACACAGACATCCTCCAAAAGGGTCTCATTGAGACAGATACATGGTGTCAAAACCATGGCCTCAAGTTAAATGCCAAAAAGTGCATAGTCATCCCCTTTGGAAAAAGCAAAGTACCCACAAACTACCACATAGGTGGTAGCCCCCTAAATACAGAAGACGTAATAAGGGATCTGGGGACCCAAGTAGATAGTAACCTTTCCTTTGATAATCACATTGCCAAAGTGGTTAGAAAATCCTTCTATGTGGCCCACCTAATCACAAAAGGGTTTGCATCCAGATCGAAAGAGGTCATTGGGCCCCTCTATGTATCACTCATCAGACCCATCATAGAGTACAATGCCCCATTTGGGATGTACCTTACAAGACACCTGCAACAACTGGAAAGACCATGGAAGTACCTCACCAAGAGGATCAATGGCCTCAAGCAGATGCCCTATGCAGCTCGACTGAAGAAACTCCAGCTGTACTCGGTTGCATACCGCCTACTCAGAGGTGATCCCTGTCTGACATACAAGGCCATGTCCAACCCAGAATTGATGGACATGCTTCAACTAAAGAAAACCATATCCCCTCGAGCCACACGCTCCAGGGATCTAAACCTCACCACAACAATAAATAGGACATGCTGGTGGGATAGATTCCTGTCCCAGAGACTTCCCATGCTCTGGAATAAGATTCCAATCTACATTAGGCAGAGCTCCTCACTAACCCTCTTCAAGAGAAACCTTGACGAGTGGATGGGAAACAGAAAGTTTTCCCCAGGGATCACTTCAATGGCTCTGCTGGACAGAGGCACAGGGAACTAATCTAAGGGGGCGGCGAAAGCCAACACATTCCGGCTAGGCTTATAAATGCCTTTGGGCAGATAGCCTATACCTATCTATGAACCTATATAAAGGAGGAGTTATCAAGGAGCAGAGAATAGAGCTTGATGACGCAGAAAAAAATGAACTAGTTGCAAGGATGGGGAGAGATTCTGTAGAAATCTGAGGGACTCATCTTGGGGCAGAGCAAGAGCAAAGCCTATTTCTTGTGAGGTGTTCCTTGAGGAGACGTTTGAACTTGGGAATGCTGGAACTGTTGACTATGTGTTGAAGGGGGGGTGGAGTGCCAGATTTTTTTATATCTGTCTGGAGTACAAAAAATCACTGAAATTATTGTTAGATTTGACTACCTTTAGTAGGACATTGTTGGATGATCACAATGTTCTATTATTCTATTATTATGATGTGGTTGAATCAGGTTTGCAAGTGCGGGGCAATTGTCTGGCTGGTGAATAATGGAGTGGGCAATAGTTAGCTGGTTGAGAGTTAAAAGATTTGTTAAATCTAACTAGTTTAGCTCTTGTAGAGCTGAGCAGTGATGTGTTTTATTTGAGTGGTTTGTGGCAAATCTTGCAATTGTATTATAACAGTTTTCCAGTTTGTTTAATTCTTTTTTTCTAAGGTTTGTAAAAATGGGGGAGGAATATAACAGTGTGGAAAGTAGATGTGTTTTGGCTATAGACTGTCTGGTGCTTTGAGTGAGGAATTGTTTGGATCTGTATAGGGAGCCAAGTTTGATGTGAACCTTTTTGAATCTTGGGCTATGTGTACGTCATATTTTAGGCAGATGTCAATCTTGACACCTAATAGTTTGGTTTGTGCTACAGGCACAATTTTGGTATTGTTTGAGAAGTGGATGATAAAAGGGAAATTAGTTTTGTTGTTAGAAAATAGCATTAGTTTAGTCTTGTTAGGGTTTAGAATTAGCTGTTTTTTAGTGAGATACTGTTCTATATTGGTAAAATATTTTTGGGTTTTGTGTAGGTGCTCAGGGAGGGAAGGGGCTATACAGACGAGGGTGGTGTCATCTGCATACTGTACAATGGTGGAGCTCAGGGAAGGAAGGGGCTATACAGATGAGGGAGGAGTCATCTGCATACTGTACAATGGCGGCTAGGTTGGTAGCGGAATCAAATTTATTGGTAAAGACTGTAAAGAGTAGGGGGCCAAGTACTGAACTTTGTGGGACTTCAACAGAGATTGAGAAAAGGGATGAGATCTCATTTTGCCATTTGACTGCTTGTTAGTGGTTAGACAAATAGCCGTGAAACAATGAGATGGCTGAGTGGGAAATGTTTAATGAGGCTAGTTCATTAGGAAGTTTTTGATGAGGCACTGTATCAAGGGCCTTGAACATGTCCAGGAATATTGATGATGCAGATTGATTGTTCTTTCAATGCTATTTAACTGTGTCTGTGAAACTTATTAGAGTTGTTGTGGTACTATGTTTTGGTGTGAAACCATGCTGGGAGTTAGAGAGAAGGTTATTGTTTATTAGGTAGGACAATAGTTGAGAATGTATGCATTTCCCAATGGATTTTGGCCGGGGGGGTGGGAGTATAGCAATTTGTCTGTAGTTTATAAAGTCTGTAGAAGGGCCTCCTTTATGTGAGGGTATGATATAAGATTTTTCCAAAGTTTGGGTATATATTGTTTAGTGATGGATTGGTTTATTAATATGGAGACATGATATGAGATGGCATCTGCTGCCATTTTAAGGAATTCATTGGGGAGAAGGTCAGCTGCAAGTGATGTAGGTTTTAGTTTATAAAGGAGTTTTTTTATATAACTAGTTTGAACAGGTACTATAGAGAAAGACTTGGGTTGAGGGGCAGGAGAGGTGGGAAGAATTAGGGGGGTATTAGCATGATTTTTTATTAGTGAGAGTATTGATTTAGTGAAGTGTTGGTTAAATTGGGTAGCAATGGATTTGGTGGTGTCTGATGTGTTGGGGGTTGGGTGGTGCATTTTCCAGGGTTTAAGATTAGTTTAATGGTGGCCCAGAACTTTTGTGGGTTATATAGATGTTTTTGTTGTAAAGTCAAGTAGTAGTTTCTTTTATCATATGTGATTTGTTTTTAGCTGAGTTTCTTAATTGACGAAAATTTTGGAGAGAGGCTTGTTTTTGTTTGAGTAATAATGAGACCAGTCTCTGTCTTTTTCTTTCATGAGTAATTTAGTTTCTTTCGTTAAGCAGGGGATGGGTTTTGATTTGATGCAGGTTTTCTGAGGGGGCCAGGTTGTTAAGGATATCAAAGAATTTTTCTTTGAAGTATTTCACAGCATCATCTAACTGTAGGTATGTTTTAGTAGGGTATTAAATGTTTGGAGGGAAAGTTTCTCTTACTGCGAATATATTTATATACAACATTATTGGTGGGACTTATTTTTTGCCTGTGAAGGTAGGTGGGCATGTGGTCACTGAGAGCATCTGGAAGTCCGGATGACACCCATAGTGGTGACATAGATTGGGGAAGTTTGTAAGTATCCAATCTAGGATGGAATGTTTGTTGCTGCATATGTCTATTCTGGTTGGGGAGCAAATAATTTGGATACAACCATAGCGGTTGATAAAGTTTGCTGGACTGTCAGAGGTGCAGGTGAGCCAGTCAAGGTTAAAATCTCCTAAGATGATTGTTTCTTGACTATATGTAGAGGATGCCCAGCAAAAGATATTTTCAATTGATGGGTTATTGTTACCAGGGGGAAAATAAGCTGCTATGATTATGATACTTTTGTTAGCATTTAGTTTGAGGCAGGTGACTAGTAGTTCAGAGTTGTCTATGTTGGGGGTGTATGTCTGTGTCTTCCAGAGTTAGTGCATCAATTTAGAAAATGGCTATGCTGCCACTATGTTTATGATTCCTGTCGAGTCTATGGATGTTATAGCTAGTAGTCATTATTTCTGTGTTACTGACATGGGGGTTTAACCAGGTCTCGGTTAGTACTGCTGTATCAGGGGAGTAAAAATTGTGGGTGGCGTGGAAGTCTTGGACTTTGTTTAGCATGCTTCTAAGATTCATATTAATGATGTAAAGATCAGAGCTATTGTGCGGTAGTGTAGCTTTGTTTTTGGTGGGGTATGTTTTGAGTATGCTGTAGTGCTGGATTTAGATGTATGTTGCTGTTTAGTTTGAATACGGATATTTTGAAAAGAAATAAGTGTGAATGCATGGGTAGTAGTTTTGCAAATTTGCATAGTAAGTGTGGGGGTGTATGTATGTGAATGTATTTGAGTGAGAACAGCTCAGTGGGGGAGTTGTATAGGTGTGGTGATATTACAATGAGAGTGGGAGTGTCATTTGTTTTAGTGTTGGTAGATAGCGTGGGAGACTGAATGCATATAATCTGTAAATTGTAGTAAGAGGTAATTAGATATGTAGTAGTGAGAAGGATGAGAAGGAATGTGTGCAGTAGTATCATACTGGCTGTTTTATGGGTAAGTGTAGGTATTTAGTGTAGACTGTGATGTGGTCAGTATTAGAAAAGTAACACATTTGTGATAGGATCTTTATGTTATGTTATGTAAATGGAAAGGGGAATTGAAGAATATGAGAGGTTGTTTTACAGAGGGAGTAGATGAATTTGATTGGGTAGACTGTTAGAGGTGTGGTTGTTTTGTACTTATAAATTAAGAAGTAGTGGGGATGGGTGAGAATTGGGGGTAAGATAGGGGAGCGGAGTGAGCCTGAGTGCAGTGAGGGTGAACGGAGTGGGTTGTGGACCCTGATTGTGGCTGTTTGTGAAGCCAGAAGAGTTAATCAGTAAGTTTATTAATGTACTGTGCTTGAACTCTACCTGCCACTAGTAACTGAAATGTAGTCAGAGTGGTACTACAAGTGGAGAGGGAGTTCTCCAGACAGTAACCTTTTATGGGACTGCAACCTAACTAAATAAAATTAAATGTGAGCTACCATATTCAGAGATTGCTTTTAATAAGACAGTAGCAGACAAACTGAGGAAGCAACGAGAACAGTTGCAAATGAGAACAAACATTGTAATACTAATTATTTTACAAGTGGCAGAAAAGTCGGAGTATGATAACAGCAAGGGGAATTGAGTTATGGGAAAAGGAAAAATGGGAAGACTAGATAGTCAATGATGTGCTTGGATAACCTAAGGGAACAAACCGATGCTTGGATAACCTAAGGGTACAAACCTGTGCTTGGATAACATAAGGGTACAAACCTGTGCTTGGATAACGTAAGGGTACAAACCTGCACTTGGATAACCTAAGGGTACAAACATGTGCTTGGATAACGTAAGGGTACAAACCTGTGCTTGGATAACCTAAGGGTACAAACCTGTGCTTGGATAACCTAAGTGAACAAACCGATGCTTGGATAACCTAAGGGTACAAACCTGTGCTTGGATAACGTAAGGGTACAAACCTGTGCTTGGATAACCTAAGGGTACAAACCTGTGCTTGGATAATGTAAGGGTACAAACCTGTGCTTGGATAACCTAAGGGAACAAACCTGTGTTTGGATAACTTAAGGAAACAAACCTGTGCTTGCATAACCTAAGGGAACAAAGCTGTGCTTGGATAACCTAAGGGTATAAACCTGTGCTTGGATAACGTAAGGGTACAAACCTGTGCTTGGATAACGTAAGGGTACAAACCTGTGCTTGGATAACCTAAGGAAACAAACCTGTGTTTGGATAACTTAAGGGTACAAACTTGTGCTTGGATAATGTAAGGGTACAAACCTGTGCTTAGATAACCTAAGGGTACAAACCTCTGCTTGGATAACCTAAGGGTACAAACCTGTGCTTGGATAATGTAAGGCTACAAACCTGTGCTTGGATAACCTAAGGGTACAAACCTGTGCGTGGATAACCTAAGGGAACAAACCTGTGCTTGGATAACCTAAGGAAACAAACCTGTGCTTGCATAACCTAAGGGAACAAAGCTGTGCTTGGATAACCTAAGGGTATAAACCTGTGCTTGGATAACCTAAGGGTACAAATCTGTGCTTGGATAACGTAAGGGTACAAACCTGTGCTTGGATAACCTAAGGGTACAAACCTGTGCTTGGATAACCTAAGTGAGCAAACCGATGCTTGGATAACCTAAGGGTACAAACCTGTGCTTGGATAACGTAAGGGTACAAACCTGCGCTTGGATAACCTAAGGGTACAAACCTGTGCTTGGATAATGTAAGGGTACAAACCTGTGCTTGGATAACCTAAGGGAACAAACCTGTGTTTGGATAACCTAAGGAAACAAACCTGTGCTTGCATAACCTAAGGGAACAAAGCTGTGCTTGGATAACCTAAGGGTATAAACCTGTGCTTGGATAACTTAAGGGTACAAACCTGTGCTTGGATAATGTAAGGGTACAAACCTGTGCTTGGATAACCTAAGGGTACAAACCTGTGCTTGGATAACCTAAGGAAACAAACCTGTGCTTGGATAACTTAAGGGTACAAACTTGTGCTTGGATAATGTAAGGGTACAAACCTGTGCTTGGATAACCTAAGGGTACAAACCTCTGCTTGGATAACCTAAGGGTACAAACCTGTGCTTGGATAATGTAAGGCTACAAACCTGTGCTTGGATAACCTAAGGGTACAAACCTGTGCTTGGATAACCTAAGGGAACAAACCTGTGCTTGGATAACCTAAGGAAACAAACCTGTGCTTGCATAACCTAAGGGAACAAAGCTGTGCTTGGATAACCTAAGGGTATAAACCTGTGCTTGGATAACCTAAGGGTACAAACCTGTGCTTGGATAACGTAAGGGTACAAACCTGTGTTTGGATAACCTAAGGGAACAAACCTGTGTTTGGATAACCTAAGGAAACAAACCTGTGCTTGCATAACCTAAGGGAAGAAAGCTGTGCTTGGATAACCTAAGGGTATAAACCTGTGCTTGGATAACCTAAGGGTACAAACCTGTGCTTGGATAACGTAAGGGTACAAACCTGTGCTTGGATAACCTAAGGGTACAAACCTGTGCTTGGATAACCTAAGGAAACAAACCTGTGCTTGGATAACTTAAGGGTACAAACTTGTGCTGGGATAACGTAAGGGTACAAACCTGTGCTTGGATAACCTAAGGGTACAAATCTCTGCTTGGATAACCTAAGGGTACAAACCTGTGCTTGGATAACGTAAGGGTACAAACCTGTGCTTGGATAACCTAAGGGAACAAACCTGTGTTTGGATAACCTAAGGAAACAAACCTGTGCTTGCATAACCTAAGGGAACAAAGCTGTGCTTGGATAACCTAAGGGTATAAACCTGTGCTTGGATAACTTAAGGGTACAAACCTGTGCTTGGATAACATAAGGGTACAAACCTGTGCTTGGATAACCTAAGGGTACAAACCTGTGCTTGGATAACCTAAGGAAACAAACCTGTGCTTGGATAACTTAAGGGTACAAACTTGTGCTTGGATAACATAAGGGTACAAACCTGTGCTTGGATAACCTAAGGGTACAAACCTCTGCTTGGATAACCTAAGGGTACAAACCTGTGCTTGGGCTACAAACCTGTGCTTGGATAACCTAAGGGTACAAACCTGTGCTTGGATAACCTAAGGGAACAAACCTGTGCTTGGATAACCTAAGGAAACAAACCTGTGCTTGCATAACCTAAGGGAACAAAGCTGTGCTTGGATAACCTAAGGGTATAAACCTGTGCTTGGATAACCTAAGGGTACAAACCTGTGCTTGGATAACGTAAGGGTACAAACCTGTGTTTGGATAACCTAAGGGAACAAACCTGTGTTTGGATAACCTAAGGAAACAAACCTGTGCTTGCATAACCTAAGGGAACAAAGCTGTGCTTGGATAACCTAAGGGTATAAACCTGTGCTTGGATAACCTAAGGGTACAAACCTGTGCTTGGATAACGTAAGGGTACAAACCTGTGCTTGGATAACCTAAGGGTACAAACCTGTGCTTGGATAACCTAAGGAAACAAACCTGTGCTTGGATAACTTAAGGGTACAAACTTGTGCTGGGATATCGTAAGGGTACAAACCTGTGCTTGGATAACCTAAGGGTACAAATCTCTGCTTGGATAACCTAAGGGTACAAACCTGTGCTTGGATAATGTAAGGCTACAAACCTGTGCTTGGATAACCTAAGGGTACAAACCTGTGCTTGGATAACCTAAGGGAACAAACCTGTGCTTGGATAACCTAAGGAAACAAACCTGTGCTTGCATAACCTAAGGGAACAAAGCTGTGCTTGGATAACCTAAGGGTATAAACCTGTGCTTGGATAACCTAAGGGAACAAACCTGTGCTTGGATAACCTAAGGAAACAAACCTGTGCTTGGATAACTTAAGGGTACAAACTTTAGATTAGTTATTAGCCCACAAGTATCACACACACATTAGATTCTTAGCTGGTTCTGCACCACAAAGAATCCACTGTTATTTGAGCTGCTGGGAAATGTAGGTTGTTTCAGGGGGGGTTTGTAAATTATAAGTGAGCAGTCTTAGCATATTAAATTGTTAGCTGATTCTATGCCGAGAAGACTCCACTGTTATCTGAGCTACTGGGAACTGTAGGTTGTTTCATGTGGTTTGCAAATTATGAGTGAATAGTCTTAGCATGTGATATATGTGTTATCCTTGCATTTAGTAGATCCACTAAGTTATCAGTCGCATATCACTGGAGGGGACTAGGTCAGATCCGGGAAAGATATAGTGCAAAAAAAATCTGGATGAAGCTAAAAACAATTGGGGATAAAGACCCAAAAGCAGGGGCAGACTTTAAATATTCTAAAATACTTGCAACATTGCTTGAATAACAGATTTTGCATTAATATTCATTTTCTGAATGATATGAAGTCTGAAAATCAAATGTCTGTCATTATTTAGTGAATTCAATCCATAGTGATTTGGTAAAAAAATATTTTATGAGGAGTAGGAAAAAATCTGGACAGTCTGTAAAATTCTGGACAGTTGTCAGGTTTGTACATAAGGCAAATAGAGAAATAAAGTTGATAACTGCATGAATAAACGGCAGTCAACAGTAGGCAAATAAGGTAATATCAAGTATGCACAATTTTAGCTGGTTCATAGAGAAGCTGTACTAATGTTACAGTATTTTTCAAAACAATGCATATAAAGGTATGCAGTTGTTGTGTCAAAATCTGCTAAGATGAGACATGCAGAAGACCTGCTCCATAGTGGATGATGTGTTTTATATTGCAGGATTCAACAACTGAAAGGTATTGGTAATGGAATTTGCAGCATTTTGGAAGAGCAAATAGCATGCTAATGCATGTAGGTGTCTGGTTGCACTGGTATTACTAGCACTCAATGAGTCTATATTGAGAAGAAGAACTGCAGCATGACTGGTGACAGCAGAAAGTAACAGACTGACTGGCTGATAGCTCCTAATAAGGTGAGAGTTCAGAAATGAAACTGTTACTTGAAGAGTTACGGCAAAGTTAAGCATTATGTAAGCTGACAAAGTCTTCATTAATTTAGCAGTCAGGTAATGTTACTGATGATTTGTACAGGTAGTTAGTATAGAGAGAAAGTGGTTCAGAGTCACCATGGGCATTGTAGATTATTTAGAGAGGATAACAGGGGCTGAAGCATCATGTAACCTTGGATAGTAGGGTTTTATATTATGAAATGCAGTACACATGCTGTCACTGAGTAGAGGATAATATTGGGAACAGTAAAATGTGAAAATATGCAGCAGTACAGTCAGCTGTAAGGAATACATTGAAGTAGAGAACAGGCAACTAGAAAAAAATTATAACAGACATGCTGTAATGAACACTTAGGATGTGGAAGTCTGTGAGCTTTCCATTTGACCTGAAGTGCTGCAAAGGTGGTCCATGAATAAGAGCGAATGCATAGTTTCAGTTCTGGAAAGAAGTCCTCCCAAGTTGTATTTAGGAGGTGGATGGCCTTAAGCCACGGTGTTAACTTGCTGAATAACAGCAAAAGTTATTGCATCTGACAACTGAACTGTACTGTATACTTGACAACTTGATGGTCTGGGTGCTAATCCTGTTGTAAAGTATGCAGTGCAGTTCAGTTGTCAGATGCAATCAACACAATCAGCAATGGGATACTGATGGTAGTGATGCCCACAGGAATCCATTCAAAGTCCACTAGGAAGTAATATGAAGTTGTGCAGAATGAAGAAAGTGACTGAAAGTTTGATGTCTTCCACGGAACGATATAAAAGCACAGTGGAAGAATAAGCAGGGGATGAATGTTTTGCAGCATGTATACATAAAGGTTGAAATGCACACTGTGCAGAAAGAAAATAAGTGAAAAAAACAATGATTTAAAACATCTATGCTCATACAGATAGCAAGCAACAGAATTAAGAGAGTGTCAGAGATATGGAATAGCTCACAAATGATCATTGCTAGGCAGAAAATGTAAATGGGGTATGATTTAGATTTAACCAGATGATCCCCGGTGAATTCGATTTCATGGTATGTGGTAGCCCAAAGATCTGAATTTCCACTGTTTGGCAGCTGGAGTTTTAGTATGTTTTACTTGGTAATTTGGATTTTGGTAGTTAGGAAAACTGTGTACTCACAAGCTTATGAAAATGACCCGTCAAATATGCAGTTGCATAAAAAGATAGTCAAATATGGACTATATAGTTTGTTCTGTACAACATGTGAAGGTTGAGTGGTCTACAGGAGTAAGTTAAGCTGTTACTGAGCAAGTTAACTTACTATATAGTTTGTTCTGTACAATATGTGAAGGTTGAAAGGTGTACAACAATAATTGTAGCTGTTACTGAGCAAGGTAACTTACTATATAGTTTTCTCTGTACAATATGTGAAGGTTGAATGGTGCACAGTAGTAATCATAGCTGTTACCGAGCAAGTTAACTTACTATATAGTTGTTCTGTACAATATTTGAAGGTTGTATGGTGTACAGTAGTAATCATAACTGTTACTGGGAAAGTTAACTTACTTTATGGTTTGTTCTGTACAATATGTGAAAGATGAATGGTGTACAGTAGTAATCATAACTGTTACTGGGAAAGTTAACTTACTATATAGTTTGTTCTGTACAATATGTGACGTTTGAATGGTTTACGGTAGTAATCATAGCTGTTACTGAGCAAGTTAACTTACTATATAGTTTGTTCTGTACAATATGTGAAGGTTGAATGGTACACAATAGTAATCCTAGCTGTTACTGAGCAAGTTAACTTACTTTATAATTTGTTCTGTACAATATGTGAAGGTTGAATGGTGTACTGAAATAATCGTAGCTGTTACTGAGCAAGTTAACTTACTATATAGTTTGTTCTGTACAATATGTGAAGGTTGAAAGGTGTACAGAAATTATTGTAGCTGTTACTGAGCAAGATAACTTACTATATAGATTGTTCTGTACAATATGTGAAGGTTGAATGGTGTAGAGTAGTAATCATAGCTGTTAATGAGCAAGTTAACTTACTATATAGTTTGTTCTGTACAATATGTGAAGGTTGAATGGTGTACAGAAATAATTGTAGATGTTACTGAGCAAGTTAACTTGTTATATAGTTTATTCTGTACAATATGTGAAGGTGGAATGGTGTACAGTAGTAATCATAACTGTTACTGAGCAAGGTAACTTACTATATAGTTTGTTCTGTACAATATGTGAAGGTTGAATGGTGTACAGTAGTAATCATAGCTGTTAATGAGCAAGTTAGCTTACTATATAGTTTGTTCTGTACAATATGTGAAGGTTGAATGGTGTACAGAAATAATTGTAGCTGTTACTGATCAAGTTAACTTACTCTATAGTTTGTTCTGTACAATATGTGAACGTTGAAAAGTGTTCAGAAATAATTGTAGGTGTTACTGAGCAAGTTAACTTACTATATAGTTTGTTCGGTACAATATGTGACGGTTGAATGGTTTACAATAATAATCATAGCTGTTACTGAGCAAGTTAACTTACTATATAGTTTGTTCTGTACAATATGTGAAGGTTGAATGGTGTATAGTAGTAATCATAGCTGTTAATGAGCAAGTTAACTTACTATATAGTTTGTTCTGTACAATATGTGAAGGTTGAATGGTGTACAGAAATAATTGTAGCTGTTACTGAGCAAGTTAACTTACTATATAGTTTGTTCTGTACAATATGTGAAGGTTGAATGGTTTACAGTAGTAATCATAGTTGTTACTGAGCAAGTTAACTTACTATATAGTTTGTTCTGTACAATATGTGAAGGTTTAATGGTGTTCAGTATTAATCATAGCTGTTACTGAGCAAGTTAACTTACTATATAGTTTATTCTGTACAATATGTGAAGGTGGAATGGTGTACAGCAGTAATCATAACTGTTACTGAGCAAGGTAACTTACTATTTAGTTTGTTCTGTACAGTATGTGAAGGTTGAATGGTGTACAGTAGTAATCATAGCTGTTATTGAGCAAGTTTACTTACTATATAGTTTGTTCTGTACAATATGTGAAGGTTGAATGGTGTACAATAATAAGTGTAGCTTTTACTGAGCAAGTTAACTTACTTATAATGGACATCAGCTGGGTATAACAACCCTGTGTTTCTTATGCTTAGTCAAACACTCTGCTTATGCTGTGCTGATGAGGTCATAACAAGGCCGAAATATGCATATCCATAGCTAGTGGGGTTTGGCTTTATTGGCCTGAAATTGTCCATTAAAACGACTTCAAATGTAAAAGTCATGGGCAATCAGTATCGCCATATAGCTGAAACACCTGATGTTCATAAGGGTCATTTGCATATATCCCATGTTCCTCTGTTACAGGAGGTTTGGGAGGTCACTCATTGGAAGTTCTAGCTTGGCTGGAGTTTTCATTTAGTTTTTTCTGATTGGTTTTTCAGTGTGACCTTCTAACTTTTTGTTTTAATTTGTTATTTGGGATATTTTGCAGTCACCCTAATGATAATGGACATCAGCTGGGTATAACAACCCTGTGTTTCTTATGCTTAGTCAAACACTCTGCTTATGCTATGCTGATGAGGTCATAACAAGACTGAAATATGCATATCCATAGCTAGTGAGGTTTGCCTTTTTTGGCCTGAAATTGTCCATTAAAACGACTTCAAATGTAAAAGTCAATGGCAATCAGAATCGCCATATAGCTGAAACACCTGATGTTCATAAGGGTCATTTGCATATATCCCATGTGCCTCTGTTACAGGAGTTGAAGGTTAGCTGTTACTGATCAAGTTAACTTACTATATAGTTTGTTCTGTACAATATGTGACGTTTGAATGGTTTACGGTAATAATCATAGCTGTTACTGAGCAAGTTAACTTACTATATACTTTGTTCTCTACAATATGTGAAGGTTGAATGGTGTACAGAAATAATTGTAGCTGTTACTGAGCAAGTTAACTTACTATATAGTTTGTTCTGTACAATATGTGAAGGTTGAATGGTTTACAGTAGTAATCATAGCATTTACTGAACAAGTTAACTTACTATATAGTTTATTCTGTACAATATCTGAAGGTTGAATGGGGTCCAGTAGTTATCATAGCTGTTACTGAGCAAGTTAAATTACTATATAGTTTGCTCTGTACACTATGTGAGGGTTGACTGGTGTACAGTAGTAATCATAGGTGTTACTGTGCAAGTTAACTTACTATATAGTTCAGGGGCGGGCCGTGCTATAGGACTGTAGGACTGAAGCCCCCACACCTGTAAAAAGAATAAACTAAATTCCTGTACTGTAGAAAATAAAATGTAAACTTAAAACACTTTTATGAGTAGTCCCAGAACTCCACGCATGCATGCTTAGTTCCTGACTGCTGTGTTAGGCAGTCCAGAACTCCACGCACGCATGCGTGCTTCATTCCTTAACTCCAGACTGCTCTTTTAGGCAGTCCGGATAGAGAAGGCAGGGAACTCCACCCTGCCAGCCCAGAGGTCTGTGTGGTGATAGCCGCACAGACCAGAAGAACACCGGACTGCATTGCCCGCAGGCTGGAAGCTCCAGCCTACTCGCGGGAGACCCAGGAAGCCTGCACAGGCTGTTATGGAGGGCAGGGAATCATTGGGCTGCTGCAGAGGACCGCTACGGGACTTAGCTGCCATGCAAAGGACAGAAGCGCTACCTTAGCTCATGGAGAAGTGTACAGGACTTACCTGCCATGGATGATCTGCAGGTAGGGTGTGTGTAGGACTTAGCTGCCATGGAGGATCTGCAGATTGTGTGTGTGTGTGTGTACATACACATTAGCTCTTTCAGCTCCCCTACACGCAATATGAAGCAGACACAAAGAGTTCATTTTTCTATCCAAGACAAGGCAATCGAAAAACACATATGAAACTAAATTATCAGCTCAAGCAAGAATATAAACAATTCTGTCATTTGCAAGTAGTATGCAATTTAATGTGCAAAAGAGTTAATGCCCAATGCAGCAGGTCAGTCAATGAGTTATTTACGGGCAGTATCGCTGCATTCAAAGCCCATAAGTTTTATTTACAGGCAGCACGCCATATGACGGCTGCTTCTGCCTTTCATCTTATAATTAAAAATGTAACCTGAAGGATATAACCACGCGAGTGCACACAAATGCACACACATACATACATACATTGCACAGTTATGCTACACACACACACACACACACACACACACACACACACACACACACACACACACACACACACACACACACACACACACGCACATGTGTGTGTGTGTGTGTGTGTGTGTGTGTGTGTGTGTTTGTGTGTTTGTGTTTGTGTGTGTGTACATGCCTCTCTCGCTTGCGTACACATTTACATATACAAAATATGTATCTCTATCTCTCTATCTATTTATATATGGAGAGAGAAAGAGAGAAAAAAAAAACAGCAGCGTGGAAAGAGGAGACTATAGGTCTTATAAAAGGAAAAGCTCCACCTCTCAATCTTGTACAGAGCCATTGATGTGTGTGTGAGAAATGCCCCAGTTGCTACATGGTGGTGGATAGAGAATAAGGCTTGAACCCTGTACCTTGGGCCCAAGTGACAAGAGCCTGAAGTCCCTATCCACCACCATTTGTAAAACATTTGCAGATTTTTGCCTCATATTTGTTCTGTTTTGTTCCTCATAAAATCTCTGGTTTCTGTATTTTTGTTACATAACACAGCCAGTGGTGTAGTGGTAGCATTGTTGCCTGACATTTACAGATTGTCTGGTTTGATTCTTGGCTGGGGTGCCTTCTGTGTGGAGTCTGCATATCTTCTGTGTTTGTGTGGGTTTGCTCTGGTGTCCTCAATGGATATTTGTCCCTATTTTTTGGACTGCATTCCCCCATTATTGGCTTTGTCCAGGTTTTTTGTGCCAAGGTTGAGAGCTATGGTGATAACTGAACTCACTGAATATGTTTGGGGGCTGTATTCCCCCATTATTAGCTTTGTTCAGGTGTTTTGTGCTAAGATGTTGACAGCTATGGTGAGAACTGAATTCAGTAAATGGTAGCCATTTAAGTTTCAGTCTTCCGTTATTGCATAAAACAGATGATATGGCATAGTGGTATGTTGCTCTGACTGTTTTGCACAGGGTCCTGGGTTCAATACTTGGCAGTGAAATGTATGGTGGTAACACAGCATTTTATTCTAACAACTTTTCAACATTATACAAGCAATGTTTAAAATGTGTCCCTATGTTTTTGGTCTTTTGCCCCCCCTCCGAATTTTGGATTTTTCCAGATTACTTGTGCTGCAAAGTTCAGAGATGCAGCTGAGTATCAAGTAGATTTTACAAGAAGCTGAGAGCTGCAGGGGAACAAAAGTTTAGTGCTGCTTATGCCAAGTTTGTTGTGTTGTTAATAGCACAATAGGTAGTGTACTTGCTTTTGATGCAGAAGGCTGTGGGTTCTACTCCCACAGTAGGCAGATGCATTGCTCATACTGTACTGTATTGTAAAGGGGTGGATGCTGCAGTCCTTTTTGGTGAAGATACCTAGTAACTATGAACCTGTTATCAATTTGCCTTCCGTTCCCTATTGCAATATTACTAGCTTATCGTTTTTTAATGCAACTTAGGCAATTTATTCCTCAAGGGCAACAGGCACTATATTTGTAGATGAAACAATGAAATATAAAGTTGTTTGCTAGCAGCAACCTCTTCATTAGTTACATATTTCTTTAATGTGGAATTATTTAGATGACTTTTACTTCAGAGATTGTGTATATTTACTGATACTGGTGGACTGTAGAAGTTTGAGTAGACTTTTATGATAGAAATGTTCTGAATTGGGCAGTTTTGTCGTTATTGGTGCATGCATTTTGTTTCATTGTTTACTGGAAAAATGTTCTGAATTGGGCAATTTTGTCATTATTGGTGCATGCATTTTGTTTCATTGTTTACTGGAAAAATGTTCAAAACAAATTTAAAATGCCCTCTAACAACTGTACTATATTGCACAAAGAATATAATTTAATACAGTCAGGAAGATGTATCAAAGACCACGTGTATGTTTCGTGTGCAAGGGGCCTATGATTTGAAAACAGCCCAAAGTTAATCTTTATCTGCCACTGACAAAAAATTTATTTTCTTTGAATGTGGGTTTCAATGCTGTTTCAATGAATGTGAGTTTCAAGGGCAGTGAAGTTTTAATGCTGTCTGTTTTCATTGTGAGATTGCATTGCTTTATTTAGCAGATGTCTTAGTGTTTGTGCTGTAAAATGCAAAATAAAACTTTCAAATGAAGTCCAAATCATCGTAGAAGTGAAGCAGTATGCACATTAGTGTTTATGGTAAATGGGGTGAAATAGCCAAGTAATGGTTCATTGGAATGCTGCAGGGGGGAGGCTCCATTCGACCATGATTTTGTGAGGGGGAAGACCGGCAAACTCAAAGACAGCCCCGGCTGAACTATACCTCTCAACTGTCCAGATTTTCACAGAATGAATAGATTTTTGCTTCTTATTTTTGGTTTGTTCCTCATAAAATGTGTGGTTTTCTGGCAAATAATTTAGGAATTAAGTCACTAAGTAATGATAGACACTGAGTTTCGGACTTCATAACCTTCAGAAAAATGCATGCTAAAGGAAGACCTGTTATTCTATCAATTGTCTCAGTTTATACAACAATTTATAGTACTGTTTATATTTTCCCCCAGTATATTTGGCCTTGTCCAGATTTCCTGCATTAACAGGTTGAGAGGTACTTGCAAATAAATTGCTTTATAGAATTAGGCATATCCAGACCTCTCAAATATCCCTGATTTTGGCTCAAAATGCTTCTCTTCCCCTAATAATCCCACCACAAAATGGCAATTTTGGAAGAAAACGTGGAGGGCTTACAATTAAGAAATAATTGTAATAATCAGAGTTATAGATTACTTTTATTTCAGAAATGCATGTAGATTCTTTCATTTTGTCAGCTGCTCAAGTTAGCAGTACTAATATTAAAAAAGTGTCCCTTCTTTGACAGGTTCCCAGCTGCATTGTGTGACTATTTTATATTTTTGCATCACATTTTTGTTCCATTTTTTATAAAATTGTGTTTTTTTGGCAAATTAGTGACAAATCATTAAGAAAATTCATACTAATGCAAGACCTACTATTCTATTATCTTTCTAAGTTTATAAGAGCAATATTTAAAAATTGTCCTTATTTTTGGGCCTTTGTCCTACATCTATGTATGGCTCTGTCCATATTTCTTGCTCTGAGGCTGAGAGGTATGACAAATGAGTCAGGGGCATCACAGTCAGCCAGAGACATTTCAAATTGTGACATAATTGTTGCACCCCACTTCCTCATGTAGTGACTCTGGATGTGTCCAAGCAAGGTAAGGAGCAGTGTAAATGTACAGAGTATCCCCCCATCCAAGGTAGACACAAGTGCTACTTTTATACTGTCCTTGATTATGCAGAATGTTCTGGTTTCTGTCATATTTTTATACTGTTGATTTATGCTTATTATTACTCAGAAAGTGCGGAAGTGATGGGTAGGTATGGTGTTAAGCAAAGGAATGCAGAAGGTCAGATGGTAGTGGATTTTGCGAAAAGGATGGACATGGCTGTGATGAATACATATTTTAACAAGAGGGAGGAGCATAGGGTGATATACAAGAGTGGAGAAAGATGCACACAGGTGGATTATATCTTATGTAGAAGGGCCAGTCTGAAGGAGATTAGAGACTGTAAAGTGGTGGCTGGGGAAAGTGTAGTTAGGCAGCATAGGATGTTGGTTTGTAGGATGACATTGGAGATCAAGAAGAGGAGGATGAGTGTGAGGGCAGCACCAAAGATCAAATGGTGGAAATTGAAAAAGGGTAATTGTGAGGTGATGTTCAGGGAAGAGTTAAGACAGGCAATGGGTAGCAGTGAAGAGTTACTAAATAGCTGGATAAATACAGCAGAGCTAGTAAGAGAGATGGCTAGAAAGGTGCTTGGTGTGACATCTGGAAAGAGGAAGGAGACCTGGTGGTGGAATGAAGTAGTACAGGAGAGTACACAGAGAAAGAGGTTGGCGAAGAAGAAGTGGGATTGTCAACGCGATGAAGAAAGTAGACAAGAGTATAAGGAGATGAGGTGCATGGCAAAGAGAGAGGTGGTGAAGACTAAGGATAAGGCGTATGAAGAGTTGTATAAAAGGTTGGACACTAAGGAGGGAGAAAAGGACCTGTACCGATTGGCTAGACAGAGGGACTGAGCTAGTAAAGATGTGCAGCAGGTAAGGGTGATAAAGGATAATGAGGGAGATGTACTCACAAGTGAGGAGAGTGTGTTGAGCAGATGGAAAGAGTACTTTGAGGGGTTGATGAATGAAGAGAATGAGAGGGAGAGAAGGTTGGATGATGTGCGGATAGTGAATCATGAAGTGCAGGGGATTAGCAAGGAGGAAGTAAGGATAGCTATGAAGAGGATGAAGAACGGAAAGGGTGTTGGTCCAGATGACATACCTGTGGAAGCATGGAGGTGTTTAGGTGAAATGGCAGTGGAGTTTTTAACTAGATTGTTTAATGAAATCTTGGGAAGTGAGAGGATGCCTGAGGAATGGAGAAAAAGTGTTTTTGTGCCGATTTTTAAGAATAAGGGTGATGTGCAGAGCTGTAGTAACTACAGAGAGATTAAACTGATCAGTCACAGCATGAAGTTATGGGAAAGAGTAGTGGAAGCTAGGTTAAGAAGGGAGGAGATGGTTAGTGATCAGCAGTATGGTTTCATGCCAAGAAAGAGCACTACAGATGCGATGTTTGCTCTGAGAGTGTTGATGGAGAAGTACAGAAAGGTCAGAAGGAGTTGCATTGTGTCTTTGTGGATTTACAGAAAGCATATGACAGGGTGCCTAGAGAGGAGCTGTGGTATTGTATGAGGAAGTCGGGAGTGTCAGAGAAGTATGTAAGAGTGGTACAGGATATGTACGAGATTAGTGTGACAGCGGTGAGGTCTGCGGTGGGAGTGACGGATGCATTTCAGGTGGAGGTGGGATTACATCAAGGATCAGCTCTGAGCCCTTTCTTATTTGCAATGGTGATGGACAGGTTGACAGATGAGATCAGACAGGAGTACCTGTGGACTATGATGTTTGCAGATGACATTGTGGTCTGTAGTGAGAGTAGGGAACAGGTGGAGGAGACCTTGGAGAGGTGGAGATATGCTCTAGAGAGAAGAGGAATGAAGGTCAGCAAGACTAAGACAGAATATATGTGTGTGAATGAGAGGGAGGACAGAGGAATGGTGAGGATGCAGGGAGTAGAGGTGGCAAAAGTGGATGAGTTTAAGTACTTGGGATCAACAGTTCAGAGTAATGGTGAGTGTGGAAGAGATGTGAAGAAGAGAGTACAGGCAGGATGGAATGGGTGGAGAAGAGTGTCAGGAGTGATTTGTGACAGATGAGTACCAGTAAGAGTGAAAGGGAAGGTCTACAAGAGGGTATTGAGACCAGCTATGTTATATGAGTTGGAGACAGTGGCATTGACAAAAAGGCAGGAGTCAGAGCTTGACGTGGCAGAGCTGAAGATGTTAAGATTTGCACTGGGTGTGATGAGGATGGACAGGATTAGGAATAAGTATATTAGAGGGTCAGCCCAAGTTGGAAGGTTTGGAGACAAAGCCAGAGAGGCAAGATTACATTGGTTTGGACATGTGCTGAGGAGGGATGCAGAGTATATTGGGAAAAAGATGCTAAGGATGAATCTGCCAGGTAACAGGAAAAGAGGGAGGCCTAAGATAAGGTTTATGGATGTGGTGAGAGAGGACATGCAGGTGGTTGGTGTGACAGAGCAAGATGCAGAGGACAGAAAGAAATGGAAACAGTTGATCTGCTGCGGCGACCCCTAACGGGAGCAGCCGAAAGAAAAAGATTACTCAGAAAGCGCCTGTTGCTCTGTGTTTAAGTAGCAATGCTTTAATGACCATCAGGTAAGCTTGTCTGAGATTGTAAGATACAGGTAAGCTTTAATAAGCATACTGTTAAAGAATTGCCAACATGGAAAGCCTTTCTGTTGTTGCCATGCAGAGAATACTTACATAACTATATAATGTATAAGCCTTGGGTATTGAAATGCATATGACAGTATTTGTAATAAAGGACAGGATTACATTATTTTAAGAAGCTCATTATATTTGTTGGAGACTTGCAGTCATCTTTGCAGGCCTTACCTGTAAACCAAACAGAATGCCAATCTGTCATGCGTGGTCCATGTGTGGCAATGTATCTTGAGCTTGTTTCTTGTTTGCTTTTCATTTTTTACTTGGATCATGCTTTCCCCATGAAATAAGTAGATAGTTGTCAGGCAGCAGGTCTTTTTTGGATAAGAAACATTTTTACAAGTGGGAGTAACACAGAGATTGTTACTTTCAGCATGATACTTGGTACTTTAATAAAACTGAAAATAAATTATAATTAGAACTGCAGTGCAAGGAGAAGTAGTTTAAGTTGAGTGCTGCTTGTTTTTCTTATATTTGATTTTGAATGGCATTCCAGTAATGTATTTAAAAAGTAATTTATTTTTTCATGCCTCACAACCTTTTTGTTTCCATCTAGATATTAAGTAAGCTGTCATGCAGCAAATGCATTGAAATTTTCTTTTTCTTCTACACTTCATTTTGTCTTGATTGGACTCTCATAATGAAGGCTTGTCACCCAGGGCAGCGTATTTAATTAAAGTTACAGTTTTAGTGATTTTGAGCATAGCTCCTTCGCTTTCTAGTTGGCCACACCGGTTCCCATTGACCCCCACCCATTCACCTGTTTTCTGCAGTCCCCCTTTTATTTGAAGTCACCAGCCGCCACTGATATAGTTTATTCTGTACAATATCTGAAGGTTGAATGGTGTACATTAGTAATCATAGCTGTTACTGAGCAAGTGATCTTACTATATAGCTTGTTTTGTACAATATGTGAAGGTTGAATGGTGTACAGTAGTAATCATAGCTGTTACTGAGCAAGTTAACTAACTATATAGTTTGTTCTGTACAATATGTGAAGGTTGAATGGTGTACAGTAGTAATCATAGCTGTTACTGAGCAAGTTAACTTACTATATAGTTTGTTCTGTACAATATGTGTAGGTTGAATGGTGTACAGAAATAATTGTAGCTGTTACTGAGAAAGTTATCTTACTACATAAATATTTCTGTACAATATGTGAATGCTGAATGGTGTACATTAGTAATCATAGCTGTTACTGTGCAAGTTAACTTACTATATTGTTTGTTCTGTACAATATCTGAAGGTTGAATGGTGTACAGAAATAATTGTAGCTGTTACTGAGCAAGTTATCTTACTATATAGTTTTTTCTGTACAAAATGTGAAGGTTGAATGGTGTTCAGTAGTAATCATAGCTGTTACTGAGCAAGTTAACTTACTATATAGTTTGTTCTGTACAATATGTGAAGGTTGAATGGTGTACAGAAATAATTGTAGCTGTTACTGAGCAAGTTAACTTACTATATAGTTTGTTCTGTACAATATGTGAAGGTTGAATGGTGTACAGTAGTAATCATAGCTGTCACTGAGCACGTTATCTTACTATGTAGTTTGTTTTGAACAACATGTGAAGGTTGAATGGTGTACAGAAATAGTTGTAGCAGTTACTGAGCAAGTAAACTTAGTATATAGTCTGTTATGTACAATATGTGAAGGTTGAATGGTGTACAGTAGTAATCATAGCTGTTATTGAGCAAGTTAACTAACTATATAGTGTGCTCTGTACAATATGTGAAGGGTGAATGGTGTACAGTTGCAATCATAGCTGTTATTGAGCAAGTTAACTAACTATATTCTTTGTTCTGTACAATATGTGAAGATTGAATGGTGTACAGTAGTAATCATAGCTGTTACTGAGCAACTTATCTTACTATATAGTTTGTTTTTTACAATATCTGAAGGTTGAATGGTGTATAGTAGGAATCGTAGCTGTTACTGAGCAAGTTATCTTTCTATATAGTTTGTTCTGTACAATATGTGAAGGTTGAATGGTGTACAGTAGTAATCATAGCTGTTACTGAGCAAGTTAACTTAGAATATAGTTTGTTCTGTACAATATGTGAAGGTTGAATGGTATACAGTAGTAATCATAGCTGTTCCTGAACAAGTTATCTTACTATATTGTTTGTTTTGTTCAATATGTGACTGTTGAATGGTGTACTGTAGTAATATTAGCTGTTACTGAGCAAGTTAACTTACTTTATTATTTGTTCTGTACAATATGTGAAGATTTAATGGTGTACAGTATTAATCATAGCTTTTACTGAGCAAGTTAACTTACTATATAGTTTATTCTGTACAATATGTGAAGGTTGAATGGTGTACATTAGTAATCATAGCTGTTACTGAGCAAGTTATCTTACTATATAGTTTGTTTTGTACAATATGTAAAGGTTGAATGGTGTACAGTATTAATCATAGCTTTTACTGAGCAAGTTAACTTATTATATAGTTTATTCTGTACAGTATATGAAGGTTGAATGGTTTGCAGTAGAAATCATGCTGTTACTGAGCAATTAACTTCTTATATAGCTTGTTCTATACAATTTGTAAAGGTTGAATGTTGTACAGTAGTAATCATAGCTGTTACTGAGCAAGTGTACTTACTATATAGTTTGTTCTGTACAATATGTGAAGGTTGAATGGTGTACAGAAATAATTGTAGCTGTTACTGAGCAAGTTAACTTACAATATAGTTTGTTGTGTACAATATGTGAAGGTTGAATGGTACATAATAGTAATCCTAGCTGTTACTGAGCAAGTTAACTTACTATATAGTTTGTTCTGTACAGTATGTGAAGGTTGAATGCATACAGTAGTAATCATAGCTGTTATTGGCAAGTTAACTTACTATATAGTTTGTTCTGTACAATATGTGAAGGTTGAATGGTGTACTGTTGTAATCATAGCTGTTCCTGAGTAAGTTAACTTACTATATAGTTTGTTCTGTACAATATGTGAAGGTTAAATTGTATACAGTAGTAATTATACCTGTTCCTGAACAAGTTAACTTACTATATAATTTCTTCTTTATAATATGTGAAGGTTGAATGGTGTACAGTAGTATTTATAGCTGTTAATGAGCAAGTTAACTTACTATATAGTTTGTTCTGTATAATATGTGAGGTTGAATGGTGTACAGAAATAATTGTAACTGTTACTGACCAAGTTAACTTACTATATAGTTTGTTTTGTACAATATGTGAAGGTTGGATTGTGTACAGTAGTAATCATAGCTGTTAATCAACAAGTTAACTTACTATATAGTTTGTTCTGTACAATATGTGATGGTTGAATGGTGTACTGTAGTAGTCATAGCTGTTCTTGAGCAAGTTAACTTACTATATAGTTTGTTCTGTAAGTATGTAAAGGTTGAATCATGTACAGTGGTAAGCATAGCTTTTACTGAGCAAGTTAACTTACTATATCCTTTGTTCATTACAATATGTGGAGGTTGAATGGTGTATATTATTAATCATAGCTGTTACTGAGCAAGTAAACTTACGATATAGTTTGTTCTGTACAATATGTGAAGGTTGAATGGTGTACAGTAGTAATCATAGCTGTTACTGAGCAAGTTAACTTACTATATAGTTTGTTCTGTACAATATGTGAAGGTTGAATGGTATACAGTAGTAATCATAGCTGTTACTGAGCAAGTTAACTTACAATATAGTTTGTTCTGTACAATATGTGAAGGTTGAATCAGGTACACTGGTAATCATAGCTTTTACCGAGCAAGTTAACATACTATATAGTTTGTTCTGTACAATATGTGAAGGGTGAATGGTGTACTGTTGTAATCATAGCTGTTCCTGAGCAAGTTAACTTACCATATAGTTTGTTCTGTACAATATGTGAAGGTTGAATGGTGTACACTAGTAATCATAGCTGTCACTGAGCACGTTATCTTACTATATAGTTTGTTCTGTTCAACATGTGAAGGTTGAATGGTGTACAGAAATAACTGTAGCTGTTAATGAGCAAGTGAACTTACTATGTAGTTTGTTATTTCGCAATATGTGAAGGTTGAATGGTGTACAGTAGTAATCATAGCTGTTCATGAGCAATGTTTTTTACTTTATAGTTATTTCTGTACAATATGTGAAGGTTGAATGGTACACAATAGTAATCCTAGGTGTTACTGAGCAAGTTAACGTACTATATAGTTTGTTCTGTACAGTATGTGAAGGTTGAATGCATACGGTAGTAATCATAGCTGTTACTGGCAAGTTATCTTACTATATAGTTTGCTCTGTATATTATGTGAAGCTTGAATGGTGTACAGTAGTAATCATAGCTGTTACTGAGCAAGTTATCTTACTATATAGTTTGTTTTTACAATATGTGACGGTTGAATGGTGTACTGTAGTAATATTAGCTGTTACTGAGCAAGTTAACTTACTATATAGTTTGTTCTGTACAATATGTGATGGTTGAATGGTGTACATTAGTAATCATAGCTGTTACTGAGCAAGTTATCTTACTATATAGTTTGTTTTGTACAATAGATAAAGGTTGAATGGTGTATAGTAGTAATCATAGCTGTTACTGAGCAAGTTAACTTACTTTATAGTTTGTTCTGTACAATATGTGAAGGTTCAATGGTGTACAGTAGTAATCATAGCTGTTACTGAGCAATTGAACTTACTAAATAGTTTCTTCTGTACAATATGTCAAGGTTGAATGGTGTACTGTAGTAATCATAGCTGTTACTGAGCAAGTTAACTCACTATATAGTTTATTCTGTACAATATGTGAAGGTTGAATGGTGTACAGTATTAATCATAGCTTTTACTGAGCAAGTTAACTTATTATATAGTTTATTCTGTACAGTATATGAAGGTTGAATGGTTTGCAGTAGTAATCATTCTGTTACTGAGCAATTAACTTCTTATATAGTTTGTTCTATACAATTTGTGAAGGTTGAATGGTGTACAGTAGTAATCATAGCTGTTACTGAGCAAGTTAACTTACTATATTGTTTGTTCTGTACAATATGTGAATGCTGAATGGTGTACAGTATTAATCATAGCTTTTACTGAGCCAGTTAACTTACTATGTAGTTCTTTCTGTACAATATGTGAAGGTTGGGTGGTGTACAGTAGTAATCAGAGCTGTTACTGAGTAAGTTAACTTACTATTTAGTTTGTTCTGTACAATATGTGTAGGTTGAGTGGTGTACAAAAATAATTGTAGCTGTTACTGAGAAAGTTATCTTACTACATAAGTTTTTCTGTACAATATGTGAAGGCTGAATGGTGTACATTAGTAATCATAGCTGTTACTGAGCAAGGTAACTTACTATATTGTTTGTTCTGTACAATATGTGAAGGTTGAATGGTGTTCAGTAGTAATCATAGCTGTTACTGAGCAAGTTAACTTACTATATTCATTATTCTGTACAATATGTGCAGGTCAAATGGTGTACAGTAGTAATCATAGCTGTTACTGAGCAAGTTAACTTACTATATAGTTTATTCTGTACAATATGTCAAGGTTGAATGGTGTACAGAAATAATTGTAGCTGTTACTGAGCAAGTTAACTTACTATATAGTTTGTTCTGTACAGTATGTGAAGGTTGAATTGTGTATAGTAGTAATCATAGCTGTTACTGAGCAAGGTAACTTACTATATAGTTTGTTCTGTACAATATGTGAAGGTTGAATGGTGTACTGAAAAAATTGTAGCTGTTACTGAGCAAGTTAACTTACTATATTCTTTATTCTGTACAATATGTGCAGGTCAAATGGTGTACAGTAGTAATCATAGCTGTTACTGAGCAAGTTAACTTACTATATAGTTTATTCTGTACAATATGTGAAGGTTGAATGGTGTACAGAAATAATTGTAGCTGTTACTGAGCAAGTTAACTTACTATATAGTTTGTTCTGTACAATATGTGAAGGTTGAATGCATACAGTAGTAATCATAGCAGTTACTGGCAAGTTATCTTACTATATAGTTTGTTCTGTATATTATGTGAAGCTTGAATGGTGTACAGTTGTAGTCATAGCTGTTACTGAGCAAGTTAACATACTATATAGTTTGTTTTTACAATATGTGACGGTTGAATGGTGTACTGTAGTAATATCAGCTGTTACTGAGCAAGTTAACATACTATATAGTTTGTTCTGTACAATATGTGATGGTTGAATGGTGTACCTTAGTAATCATAGCTGTTACTGAGCAAGTTATCTTACTATATAAATTGTTTTGTACAATAGATAAAGTTTGAATGGTGTATAGCATTAATCATAGCTGTTACTGAGCAAGTTAACTTACTTTATAGTTTGTTCTGTACTATATGTGAAGGCTCAATGGTGTACAGTAGTAATCATAGCTGTTACTGAGCAAGTTAACTTACTATTTAGTTTGTTCTGTACAATATGTGTAGGTTGAATGGTGTACAAAAATAATTGTAGCTGTTACTGAGAAAGTTATCTTACTAAATAGTTTCTTCTGTACAATATGTGAAGGTTGAATGGTGTACAGAAATAATTGTAGCAGTTACTGAGCAAGTTATCTTACTATATAGTTTTTTCTGTACAAAATGTGAAGTTTGAATGGTGTTCAGTAGTAATCATAGCTGTTACTGAGCAAGTTAACTTACTATATAGTTTATTCTGTACAATATGTGAAGGTTGAATGGTGTACAGTAGTAATCATTGCTGTTACTGAGCAAGTTAACTTACTATATAGTTTATTCTGTACAATATGTAAAGGTTGAATAGTGTACATTAGTAATCATAGCTGTTACTGAGCAAGTTATCTTACTATATAGTTTGTTTTGTACAATATGTAAAGGTTGAATGGTGTATAGTAGTAATCATTGTGGCTACTGAGCAAGTTAACTTACTTTATAGTTTTTTCTATACAATATGTGAAGGTTGAATGGTGTGCAGAAATAATTGTAGCTGTTACTGAGCAAGTTAACTTACTATATAGTTTGTTCTGTACAATATGTGAAGGTTGAATGGTGTACACTAGTAATCATAGCTGTCACTGAGCAAGTTAACTTATTATATAGTTTGTTCTGTACAATATGTGAAGGTTGAATGGTGTACAGTATTAATCATAGCTTTTACTGAGCAAGTTAACTTACTTTATAATTTGTTCTGTACAATATGTGAAGGTTCAATGGTGTACAGTAGTAATCATAGCTGTTACTGAGCAATTGAACTTACTAAATAGTTTCTTCTGTACAATATGTGAAGGTTGAATGGTGTACAGAAATAATTGTAGCTGTTACTGAGCAAGTTAACTTACTATATAGTTTGTTCTGTACAATATGTGAAGGTTGAATGGTGTACAGTATTAATCATAGCTTTTACTGAGCAAGTTAACTTATTATATAGTTTATTCTGTACAGTATATGAAGGTTGAATGGTTTGCAGTAGTAATCATGCTGTTACTGAGCAATTAACTTCTTATATAGTTTGTTCTATACAATTTGTAAAGGTTGAATGGTGTACAGTAGTAATCATAGCTGTTACTGAGCAAGTTAACTTACTATATAGTTTGTTCTGTACAATATGTGAAGGTTGGGTGGTGTACAGTAGTAATCAGAGCTGTTACTGAGTAAGTTAACTTACTATTTAGTTTGTTCTGTACAATATGTATAGGTTGAATGGTGTACAAAAACAATTGTAGCTGTTACTGAGAAAGTTATTTTACTACATAAGTTTTTCTGTACAATATGTGAAGGCTGAATGGTGTACATTAGTAATCATAGCTGTTACTGAGCAAGTTAACTTACTATATTGTTTGTTCTGTACAATATGTGAAGGTTGAATGGTGTACAGAAAAAATTGTAGCTGTTACTGCGCAAGTTATGTTACTATATATTTTTTTCTGTACAAAATGTGAAGGTTGAATGGTGTTCAGCAGTAGTCATAGCTGTTACTGAGCAAATTAACTTACTATATTCTTTATTCTGTACAATATGTGCAGGTCAAATGGTGTACAGTAGTAATCATAGCTGTTACTGAGCAAGTTAACCTACTATATCGTTTGCTCTGTACAATATTTGAAGTTTGAATGGTGTTCAGCAGTAGTCATAGCTGTTACTGAGCAAATTAACTTACTATATTCTTTATTCTGTACAATATGTGCAGGTCAAATGGTGTACAGTAGTAATCATAGCTGTTACTGAGCAAGTTAACCTACTATATTGTTTGCTCTGTACAATATTTGAAGTTTGAATGGTGTTCAGCAGTAGTCATAGCTGTTACTGAGCAAATTAACTTACTATATTCTTTATTCTGTACAATATGTGCAGGTCAAATGGTGTACAGTAGTAATCATAGCTGCTACTGAGCAAGTTAACTAACTATATAGTTTGTTCTGTACAATATGTGAAGGTTGAGTGGTTTGCATTAGTAATCATAACTGTTACTGAGCAAGTTATCTTACTATATAGTTTGTTTTGTACAATAGATAAAGTTTGAATAGTGTATAGTATTAATCATAGCTGTTACTGAGCAAGTTAACTTACTTTATAGTTTGTTCTGTACAATATGTGAAGGTTCAATGGTGTACAGTAGTAATCATAGCTGATACTGAGCAATTGAACTTACTAAATAGTTTCTTCTGTACAATATGTGAAGGTTGAATGGTGTACAGTATTAATCATAGCTTTTACTGAGCAAGTTAACTTATTATATAGTTTATTCTGTACAGTATATGAAGGTTGAATGGTTTGCAGTAGTAATCATGCTGTTACTGAGCAAGTTATCTTACTATATAGTTTATTCTGTACAATATGTGAAGGTTGAATGGTGTACACTATTAATCATAGCTGTTAATGAGCCAGTTAATTTACTATGTAGTTCTTTCTGTACAATATGTGAAGGTTGAGTGGTGTACAGTAGTAATCAGAGCTGTTACTGAGCAAGTTAACTTACTATTTAGTTTGTTCTGTACAATATGTGTAGGTTGAATGGTGTACAAAAATAATTGTAGCTGTTACTGAGAAAGTTATCTTACTACATAAGTTTTTCTGTACAATATGTGAAGGCTGAATGGTGTACATTAGTAATCATAGCTGTTACTGAGCAAGTTAACTTACTATATTGTTTGTTCTGTACAATATGTGAAGGTTGAATGGTGTACAGAAATAATTGTAGCTGTTACTGTGCAAGTTATCTTACTATATAGTTTTTTCTGTACAAAATGTGAAGGTTGAATGGTGTTCAGTAGTAATTATAGCTGTTACTGAGCAAGTTAACTTACTATATTCTTTATTCTGTACAATATGTGAAGGTCAAATGGTGTACAGTAGTAATCATAGCTGTTACTGAGCAAGTTAACTTACTATATAGTTTATTCTGTACAATATGTGAAGGTTGAATGGTGTACATTAGTAATCATAGCTGTTACTGAGCAAGTTAACTTACAATATAGTTTGTTCTGTACAATATGTGAAGGTTGAATGGTGTACAGAAATAATTGTAGCTGTTACTGAGCAAGTTAACTTACTATATAGTTTGTTGTGTACAATATGTGAAGGTTGAATGGTACACAATAGTAATCCTAGCTGTTACTGAGCAAGTTAACTTACTATATAGTTTGTTCTGTGCAGTATGTGAAGGTTGAATGCATACAGTAGTAATCATAGCTGTTATTGGCAAGTTATCTTACTATTTAGTTTGTTCTGTATATTATGTGAAGCTTGAATGGTGTACAGTAGTAATCATAGCTGTTACTGAGCAAGTTACCTTACTATATAGTTTGTTTTTACAATATGTGATGGTTGAATGGTGTACTGTAGTAATATTAGCTGTTACTGAGCAAGTTAACTTACTATATAGTTTGTTCTGTACAATAGATAAAGGTTGAATGGTGTATAGTATTAATCATAGCTGTTACTGAGCAAGTTAACTTACTTTATAGTTTGTTCTGTACAATATGTGAAGGTTCAATGGTGTACAGTAGTAATCATAGCTGTTACTGAGCAATTGAACTTACTAAATAGTTTCTTCTGTACAATATGTGAAGGTTAAATGGTGTGCAGAAATAATTGTAGCTGTTAATGAACAAGTTAACTTACTATATAGTTTGTTTTGTACAATATGTGAAGGCTGAATGGTGTACAGTATTAATCATAGCTTTTACTAAGCAAGTTAACTTATTATACAGTTTATTCTGTACAGTATATGAAGGTTGAATGGTTTGCAGTAGTAATCATGCTGTTAAATTCTTGGAGGGCAAACGAAAGTTTGACCATGTAATGCCTGTATTGGCGGCATTGCATTGGTTACCTGTTGTTTTCAGGGTTTGTTTTAAAATTTTGTTATTGGCATTTAAAGCTTTAAATGGTTTAGCGCCGGTATATTTGGCAGATATGCTCCATGCTTATGTTCCCAATCGGACACTTCGGTGAGAAGATTTGTCCCTACTTGTGGTTCCCCGGGCACGATTAAAGATGAGGGGTGATAGAGCTTTTTCTGTCGCAGCTCCAAAACTTTGGAATGAGCTTCCATTATATATTCGGCAGTCTTCTTCTGTGACAATTTTTAAGCAAAACCTTAAAACTTATTTTTATGAATTGGCCTTTAATGAGGTAAAATGATTTTTAATGTTGTTTGTTTTATGTTATTGTTATTTTTAGTTATATTTTATGTTATATGTTATTTATTGCTTTCATTATTGTTTTGTAAAGCACTTTGGTGGCATTTATTGTCTGTAAGGTGCTATATAAATAAATTTTGACTGACTTGACTTGTTACTGAGCAATTAACTTCTTATATAGTTTGTTCTATTCAATTTGTAAAGGTTGAATGGTGTACAGTAGTAATCATAGCTGTTACTGAGCAAGTGTACTTACTATATAGTTTGTTCTGTACAATATGTGTAGGTTGAATGGTGTACAGAAATAATTGTAGCTGTTACTGAGAAAGTTATCTTACTACATAAGTTTTTCTGTACAGTATGTGAAGGTTGAATGGTGTACAGTAGTAA
Source organism: Protopterus annectens (assembly GCF_019279795.1). Taxonomy (NCBI): domain Eukaryota; kingdom Metazoa; phylum Chordata; order Ceratodontiformes; family Protopteridae; genus Protopterus; species Protopterus annectens. Next base: position 16,899,293 of record NC_056738.1, on the reverse strand, counting down.
TCATAGCTTTTACTGAGCAAGTTAACTTCCTCTACAGTTTATTCTGTACAATATATGAAGGTTGAAAGTTGTACAGTAGTAATCATAGCTGTTACTGAGCAAGTTAACTTGCTAAATAGTTTGTTCTGTAAATATGTCAAGGTTGAGTCATGTACAGTGGTAATCATAGCTTTTACTGAGCAAGTTAACGTACTATATAGTTTGTTCTGTAGAATATGTGAAGGTTGAATGGTGTACAGTATTAATCATAGCTGTTAATGAGCCAGTTAACTTACTATGTAGTTCTTTCTGTACAATATGTGAAGGTTGGGTGGTGTACAGTAGTAATCAGAGCTGTTACTGAGTAAGTTAACTTACTATTTAGTTTGTTCTGTACAATATGTGTAGGTTGAATGGTGTACAAAAATAATTGTAGCTGTTACTGAGAAAGTTATCTTACTACATAAGTTTTTCTGTACAATATGTGAAGGCTGAATGGTGTACATTAGTAATCATAGCTGTTACTGAGCAAGTTAACTTACTATATTGTTTGTTCTGTATAATATGTGAAGGTTGAATGGTGTACAGAAATAATTGTAGCTGTTACTGAGCAAGTTATCTTACTATATAGTTTTTTCTGTACAAAATGTGAAGGTTTGAATGGTGTTCTGTAGTAATCATAGCTGTTACTGAGCAAGTTAACTTACTATATTCTTTATTCTGTACAATATGTGAAGGTCAAATGGTGTACAGTAGTAATCATAGCTGTTACTGAGCAAGTTAACTTACTATATAGTTTATTCTGTACAATATGTGAAGGTTGAATGGTGTACAGAAATAATTGTAGCTGTTACTGAGCAAGTTAACTTACTAGATAGTTTGTTCTGTACAATATGTGAAGGTTGAATGGTACACAATAGTAATCATAGCTGTCACTGAGCAAGTTAACTTATTATATAGTTTATTCTGTACAGTATATGAAGGTTGAATGGTTTGCAGTAGTAATCATGCTGTTACTGAGCAATTAACTTCTTATATAGTTTCTTCTATACAATTTGTGAAGGTTGAATGGTGTACAGTATTAATCATAGCTTTTACTGAGCAAGTTAACTTATTATATAGTTTATTCTGTACAGTATATGAAGGTTGAATGGTTTGCAGTAGTAATCATGCTGTTACTGAGCAATTAACTTCTTATATAGTTTGTTCTATACAGTTTGTAAAGGTTGAATGGTGTACAGTAGTAATCATAGCTGTTACTGAGCAATTTAACTTACTATATTGTTTGTTCTGTACAATATGTGAAGTTTGAATGGTGTAGAGAAATAATTGTAGCTGTTACTGAGCAAGTTATTTTCTGTACAAAATGTGAAGGTTGAATGGTGTTCAGTAGTAATCATAGCTGTTACTGAGCAAGTTAACTTACTATATTCTTTATTCTGTACAATATGTGAAGGTCAAATGGTGTACAGTAGTAATCAAAGCTGTTACTGAGCAAGTTAACTTACTATATAGTTTATTCTGTACAATATGTGAAGGTTGAATGGTGTACAGTAGTAATCATAGCTGTTACTGAGCAAGTTAACTTACAAAATAGTTTGTTCTGTACAATATGTGAAGGTTGAATGGTGTACAGTATTAATCATAGCTTTTACTGAGCAAGTTAACTTATTATATAGTTTATTCTGTACAGTATATGAAGGTTGAATGGTTTGCAGTAGTAATCATGCTGTTACTGAGCAATTAACTTCTTATATAGTTTGTTCTATACAGTTTGTAAAGGTTGAATGGTGTACAGTAGTAATCATAGCTGTTACTGAGCAAGTTAACTTACTATATTGTTTGTTCTGTACAATATGTGAAGTTTGAATGGTGTACAGAAATAATTGTAGCTGTTACTGAGCAAGTTATCTTACTATATAGTTTTTTCTGTACAAAATGTGAAGGTTGAATGGTGTTCAGTAGTAATCATAGCTGTTACTGAGCAAGTTAACTTACTATATTCTTTATTCTGTACAATATGTGAAGGTCAAATGGTGTACAGTAGTAATCATAGCTGTTACTGAGCAAGTTAACTTACTATATAGTTTATTCTGTACAATATGTGAAGGTTGAATGGTGTACAGTAGTAATCATAGCTGTTACTGAGCAAGTTAACTTACAAAATAGTTTGTTCTGTACAATATGTGAAGGTTGAATGGTGTACAGAAATAATTTTAGCTGTTACTGAGCAAGTTAACTTACTATATAGTTTGTTCTGTACAATATGTGAAGGTTGAATGGTGTACAGTAGTAATCATAGCTGTTACTGAGCAAGTTAACTTACTATATAGTTTGTTCTGTACAATATGTGAAGGTTGAATGGTGTACAGTAGTAATCATAGCTGTTACTGAGCAAGTTAACTTACTATTTAGTTTGTTCTGTACAATATGTGTAGGTTGAATGGTGTACAAAAATAATTGTAGCTGTTACTGAGAAAGTTATCTTACTACATAAGTTTTTCTGTACAATATGTTAATGCTGAATGGTGTACATTAGTAATCATAGCTGTTACTGAGCAAGTTAACTTACTACATTGTTTCTTCTGTAAAATATGTTAAGGTTGAGTGGTGTACAGAAATAATTCTAGCTGTTACTGAGCAAGTTAACTTACTATATAGTTTGTTCTGTACAATATGTGAAGGTCAAATGGTGTACAGTAGTAATCATAGCTGTTACTGTGCAAGTTAACTTACTGTATAGTTTATTCTGTACAATATGTGAAGGTTGAATGGTGTAGAGAAATAATTGTAATTGTTACTGAGCAAGTTAACTTACTATATAGTTTGTTCTGTACAATATGTGAATGCCGAATGGTGTACAGTAGTAATCATAGCTGTTCCTGGAGAAGTTAACTTACTATAGTTTGTTCTGTAAAATATGTTAAGGTTGAGTGGTGTACAGAAATAATTCTAGCTGTTACTGAGCAAGTTAACTTACTATATAGTTTGTTCTGTACAATATGTGAAGGTTGAATGGTGTACAGTAGTAATCATAGCTGTTAATGAGCAAGTTAACTTACTATGTAGTTCTTTCTGTACAATATGTGAAGGTTGAGTGGTATACAGTAGTAATCATAGCTGTTACTGAGCAAGTTAACTTACTATATAGTTTGTTCTGTACAATATGTGTAGGTTGAATGGTGTACAGAAATAATTGTAGCTGTTACTGCGAAAGTTATCTTACTACATAAGTTTTTCTGTACAATATGTGAAGGTTGAATGGTGTACAGTAGTAGTCATAGCTGTTACTGTGCAAGTTAACTTACTGTATAGTTTATTCTGTACAATATGTGAAGGTTGAATGGTGTAGAGAAATAATTGTAATTGTTACTGAGCAAGTTAACTTACTATATAGTTTGTTCTGTACAATATGTGAATGCCGAATGGTGTACAGTAGTAATCATAGCTGTTCCTTGATAAGTTAACTTACTATAGTTTGTTCTGTAAAATATGTTAAGGTTGAGTGGTGTACAGAAATAATTCTAGCTGTTACTGAGCAAGTTAACTTACTATATAGTTTGTTCTGTAAATATGTCAAGGTTAAATCATGTACTGTGGTAATCATAGCTTTTACCGAGCAAGTTAACTTACTATATAGTTTGTTCTGTACAATATGTGAAGGTTGAATGGTGTACAGTATTAATCATAGCTGTTAATGAACCAGTTAACTTTCTATGTAGTTCTTTCTGTACAATATGTGAAGGTTGGGTGGTGTACAGTAGTAATCATAGCTGTTACTGAGTAAGTTAACTTACTATTTAGTTTGTACTGTACAATATGCGTAGGTTGAATGGTGTACAAAAATAATTGTAGCTGTTACTGAGAAAGTTATCTTACTACATAAGTTTTTCTGTACAATATGTTAATGCTGAATGGTGTACATTAGTAATCATAGCTGTTACTGAGCAAGTTAACTTACTACATTGTTTCTTCTGTAAAATATGTTAAGGTTGAATGGTGTACAGAAATAATTGTAGCTGTTACTGCGAAAGTTATCTTACTACATAAGTTTTTCTGTACAATATGTGAAGGTTGAATGGTGTACAGTAGTAATCATAGCTGTTACTGTGCAAGTTAACTTACTGTATAGTTTATTCTGTACAATATGTGAAGGTTGAATGGTGTAGAGAAATAATTGTAATTGTTACTGAGCAAGTTAACTTACTATATAGTTTGTTCTGTACAATATGTGAATGCCGAATGGTGTACAGTAGTAATCATAGCTGTTCCTGGAGAAGTTAACTTACTATAGTTTGTTCTGTAAAATATGTTAAGGTTGAGTGGTGTACAGAAATAATTCTAGCTGTTACTGAGCAAGTTAACTTACTATATAGTTTGTTCTGTACAATATGTGAAGGTTGAATGGTGTACAGTAGTAATCATAGCTGTTAATGAGCAAGTTAACTTACTATGTAGTTCTTTCTGTACAATATGTGAAGGTTGAGTGGTATACAGTAGTAATCATAGCTGTTACTGAGCAAGTTAACTTACTATATAGTTTGTTCTGTACAATATGTGTAGGTTGAATGGTGTACAGAAATAATTGTAGCTGTTACTGCGAAAGTTATCTTACTACATAAGTTTTTCTGTACAATATGTGAAGGTTGAATGGTGTACAGTAGTAATCATAGCTGTTACTGTGCAAGTTAACTTACTGTATAGTTTATTCTGTACAATATGTGAAGGTTGAATGGTGTAGAGAAATAATTGTAATTGTTACTGAGCAAGTTAACTTACTATATAGTTTGTTCTGTACAATATGTGAATGCCGAATGGTGTACAGTAGTAATCATAGCTGTTCCTGGAGAAGTTAACTTACTATAGTTTGTTCTGTAAAATATGTTAAGGTTGAGTGGTGTACAGAAATAATTCTAGCTGTTACTGAGCAAGTTAACTTACTATATAGTTTGTTCTGTAAATATGTCAAGGTTAAATCATGTACTGTGGTAATCATAGCTTTTACCGAGCAAGTTAACTTACTATATAGTTTGTTCTGTACAATATGTGAAGGTTGAATGGTGTACAGTATTAATCATAGCTGTTAATGAACCAGTTAACTGTCTATGTAGTTCTTTCTGTACAATATGTGAAGGTTGGGTGGTGTACAGTAGTAATCATAGCTGTTACTGAGTAAGTTAACTTACTATTTAGTTTGTACTGTACAATATGGTTAGGTTGAATGGTGTACAAAAATAATTGTAGCTGTTACTGAGAAAGTTATCTTACTACATAGTTTTTCTGTACAATATGTTAATGCTGAATGGTGTACATTAGTAATCATAGCTGTTACTGAGCAAGTTAACTTACTACATTGTTTCTTCTGTAAAATATGTTAAGGTTGAGTGGTGTACAGAAATAATTCTAGCTGTTACTGAGCAAGTTAACTTACTATATAGTTTGTTCTGTACAATATGTGAAGGTTGAATGGTGTACAGTAGTAATCATAGCTGTTACTGTGCAAGTTAACTTACTGTATAGTTTATTCTGTACAATATGTGAAGGTTGAATGGTGTAGAGAAATAATTGTAATTGTTACTGAGCAAGTTAACTTACTATATAGTTTGTTCTGTACAATATGTGAATGCCGAATGGTGTACAGTAGTAATCATAGCTGTTCCTGGAGAAGTTAACTTACTATAGTTTGTTCTGTAAAATATGTTAAGGTTGAGTGGTGTACAGAAATAATTCTAGCTGTTACTGAGCAAGTTAACTTACTATATAGTTTGTTCTGTAAATATGTCAAGGTTAAATCATGTACAGTGGTAATCATAGCTTTTACTGAGCAAGTTAACTTACTATATAGTTTGTTCTGTACAATATGTGAAGGTTGAATGGTGTACAGTATTAATCATAGCTGTTAATGAACCAGTTAACTTTCTATGTAGTTCTTTCTGTACAATATGTGAAGGTTGGGTGGTGTACAGTAGTAATCATAGCTGTTACTGAGTAAGTTAACTTACTATTTAGTTTGTACTGTACAATATGCGTAGGTTGAATGGTGTACAAAAATAATTGTAGCTGTTACTGAGAAAGTTATCTTACTACATAAGTTTTTCTGTACAATATGTTAATGCTGAATGGTGTACATTAGTAATCATAGCTGTTACTGAGCAAGTTAACTTACTACATTGTTTCTTCTGTAAAATATGTTAAGGTTGAGTGGTGTACAGAAATAATTCTAGCTGTTACTGAGCAAGTTAACTTACTATATAGTTTGTTCTGTACAATATGTGAAGGTCAAATGGTGTACAGTGGTAATCATAGCTGTTAATGTGCAAGTTAACTTACTGTATAGTTTATTCTGTACAATATGTGAAGGTTGAATGGTGTAGAGAAATAATTGTAATTGTTACTGAGCAAGTTAACTTACTATATAGTTTGTTCTGTACAATATGTGAATGCCGAATGGTGTACAGTAGTAATCATAGCTGTTCCTGGAGAAGTTAACTTACTATAGTTTGTTCTGTAAAATATGTTAAGGTTGAGTGGTGTACAGAAATAATTCTAGCTGTTACTGAGCAAGTTAACTTACTATATAGTTTGTTCTGTACAATATGTGAAGGTTGAATGGTGTACAGTAGTAATCATAGCTGTTAATGAGCAAGTTAACTTACTATGTAGTTCTTTCTGTACAATATGTGAAGGTTGAGTGGTATACAGTAGTAATCATAGCTGTTACTGAGCAAGTTAACTTACTATATAGTTTGTTCTGTACAATATGTGTAGGTTGAATGGTGTACAGAAATAATTGTAGCTGTTACTGCGAAAGTTATCTTACTACATAAGTTTTTCTGTACAATATGTGAAGGTTGAATGGTGTACAGTAGTAATCATAGCTGTTACTGTGCAAGTTAACTTACTGTATAGTTTATTCTGTACAATATGTGAAGGTTGAATGGTGTAGAGAAATAATTGTAATTGTTACTGAGCAAGTTAACTTACTATATAGTTTGTTCTGTACAATATGTGAATGCCGAATGGTGTACAGTAGTAATCATAGCTGTTCCTGGAGAAGTTAACTTACTATAGTTTGTTCTGTAAAATATGTTAAGGTTGAGTGGTGTACAGAAATAATTCTAGCTGTTACTGAGCAAGTTAACTTACTATATAGTTTGTTCTGTAAATATGTCAAGGTTAAATCATGTATTGTGGTAATCATAGCTTTTACCGAGCAAGTTAACTTACTATATAGTTTGTTCTGTACAATATGTGAAGGTTGAATGGTGTACAGTATTAATCATAGCTGTTAATGAACCAGTTAACTTTCTATGTAGTTCTTTCTGTACAATATGTGAAGGTTGGGTGGTGTACAGTAGTAATCATAGCTGTTACTGAGTAAGTTAACTTACTATTTAGTTTGTACTGTACAATATGGTTAGGTTGAATGGTGTACAAAAATAATTGTAGCTGTTACTGAGAAAGTTATCTTACTACATAAGTTTTTCTGTACAATATGTTAATGCTGAATGGTGTACATTAGTAATCATAGCTGTTACTGAGCAAGTTAACTTACTACATTGTTTCTTCTGTAAAATATGTTAAGGTTGAGTGGTGTACAGAAATAATTCTAGCTGTTACTGAGCAAGTTAACTTACTATATAGTTTGTTCTGTACAATATGTGAAGGTCAAATGGTGTACAGTAGTAATCATAGCTGTTACTGAGCAAGTTAACTTACTATATAGTTTATTCTGTACAATATGTGAAGGTTGAATGGTGTACAGAAATAATTGTAGCTGTTACTGAGCAAGTTAACTTACTATATAGTTTGTTCTGTACAATATCTGAAGGTTGAATGGTACACAATTGTAATCCTAGCTGTTATTGCGCAAGTTAACTTACTATATAGCTTGTTCTGTACAGTATGTGAAGGTTGAATGCATACAGTAGTAATCATAGCTGTTACTGGCAAGTTATCTTACTATATAGTTTGTTCTGTATGTTATGTGAAGCTTGAATGGTGTACACTAGTAATCATAGCTGTAACTGAGCAAGTTAACTGACTATATAGTTTGCTCTGTACAATATGTGATTGTTGAATGGTGTACAGTAGTAATCATAGCTGTTCCTGGAGAAGTTAACTTACTATAGTTTTTTCTGTAAAATATGTTAAGTTTGAATGGTGTACAGAAATAATTGTAGCTGTTACTGAGCAAGTTAACTTACTATATAGTTTGTTCTGTACAATATGTGAAGGTTGAATGGTGTACAGTAGTAATCATAGCTTTTCCTGGAGAAGTTAACTTACTAAAGTTTGTTCTGTAAAACATGTTAAGGTTGAGTAGTGTACAGAAATAATTGTAGCTGTTACTGAGCAAGTTAACTTACTATATAGTTTGTTCTGTACAATATGTGAAGGTTGAAAGGTGTACAGTAGTAATCATAGCTGTTACTGAGCAAGTTAACTTACTATATAGTTTGTTCTGTAAATATGTCAAGGTTGAATCATGTACAGTGGTAATCTTAGCTTTTACCGAGAAAGTTAACTTACTATATAGTTTGTTCTGTACAATATGTGAAGGTTGAATAGTGTACTGTTGCAATCATAGCTGTTCCTGAGCAAGTTAACTTACCATATAGTTTGTTTTGTAAAATATGTGAAGGTTGAATGGTGTACAGTATTAATCATAGCTGTTACTGAGCAAGTTAACTTACTATATAGTTTGTTCTGTAGAATATGTGAAGGTTGAATGGTGTACAGAAATAATTCTAGCTGTTACTGAGCAAGTTAACTTGCTTTATAGTTAGTTCTGTACAATATGTGACGGTTGAATGGTGTACAGAAATAATTGTAGCTGTTACTGGGCAAGTAAACTTACTATACAGTTTGTTATTTACAATATGTGAAGATAGAATTGTGTACAGTAGTAATCATAGCTGTTCATGAACTAAGTTTTTTACATTATAGTTATTTCTGTACAATATGTGAAGGTTGAATGGTACACAATAGTAATCCTAGCTGTTACTGAGCAAGTTATCCTACTATATAGTTTGTTCTGTACAATATGTGAAGGTTGAATGGTGTACAGTATTAATCATAGCTTTTACTGAGCAAGTTAACTTATTATATAGTTTATTCTGTACAGTATATGAAGGTTGAATGGTTTGCAGTAGTAATCATGCTGTTACTGAGCAATTAACTTCTTATATAGTTTGTTCTATACAATTTTAAAGGTTGAATGGTGTACAGTAGTAATCATAGCTGTTACTGAGCAAGTGTACTTACTATATAGTTTGTTTTGTACAATATGTGAAGGTTGAATCGTGTGCAGAAATAATTGTAGCTGTTAATGAGCAAGTTAACTTACTATATAGTTTGTTCTGTACAATATGTGAAGGTTGAATGGTGTACAGTATTAATCATAGCTTTTACTGAGCAAGTTAACTTATTATATAGTTTATTCTGTACAGTATATGAAGGCTGAATGGTTTGCAGTAGTAATCATGCTGTTACTGAGCAATTAACTTCTTATATAGTTTGTTCTATACAATTTTAAAGGTTGAATGGTGTACAGTAGTAATCATAGCTGTTACTGAGAAAGTTAACCTACTATATAGTTTGTTCTGTACAATATGTGAAGGTTGAATGGTGTACAGAAATAATTGTAGCTGTTACTGAGCAAGTTATCTTTCTATATAGTTTTTTCTGTGCAAAATGTGAAGGTTGAATGGTGTTCAGTAGTAATCATAGCTGTTACTGAGCAAGTTAACTTACTATATTCTTTATTCTGTACAATATGTGAAGGTTGAATGGTGTACAGAAATAATTGTAGCTGTTACTGAGCAAGTTATCTTTCTATATAGTTTTTTCTGTGCAAAATGTGAAGGTTGAATGGTGTTCAGTAGTAATCATAGCTGTTACTGAGCAAGTTAACTTACTATATAGTTTATTCTGTACAATATGTGAAAGTTGAATGGTGTACAGTAGTAATCATAGCTGTTAATGAGCAAGTTAACTTACTATATATAAACAGATGCCTGGTGCCAGAGCCATGGGCTCAAGCTTAATGCCAAGAAATGTATAGTTATCCCCTTTGGAAAAAAACATGTACCCATGAATTACAACATAGGTGGTAGGATGCTAAACATCAAAAGTGTGATGAGAGGCTTAGGGACACAGGTGGACGATGGTCTCACTTTCGATAACCATATCGCCACAACAGTCAGGAAATCCTTCTATGTGGCACACCTCATCACTAAGTGCTTTTCATCCTGAAAAAAGGAGGTCATTGTCCCACTGTACTCATCCCTCATTAGACCCATTATAGAGTATATTGCCCCGTTTGTTATGTACTTCAGAAGACATCTGCAACTGCTGGAAAGGCCACATAAATACCTCACTAAAAGAATCACAGGCCTAAAGCAGATGCCATATGCTGTCCATCTAAAAAAACTCCAGCTATACTCTATGGCATATTGTCTACTCAGAGACAATCTCTGCTTAACATACAAAGCCATGTCAAACCCTGAGCTGCTGGACATGCTCCACTTAAAGAAATCCCAGTCCCTCAGAGCCACACCCTCCAGGGATCTAAACCTTGTCATCACAATGAACAAAACATGCTGGAGGGGATAGGTTCCTGACCCAGAGACTCCCTATACTCTGGAATAGACTGCCCATACATGTCAAACAGATTCCTCATTAGCCCTCTTTAAAAGGAACCTTGATAATTGGATGGGAGATATGAAATTCACCCCAGGGATCATGTCAGTCACCCTGCTAGACAAGACCCCAGAGAAGTAAATTTTGTGGGAAGAAATATCCAGGGAATTGTTATGGCTAGACTTGCATAGGCCCTAGGGCCGATAGCCTAGTACCAACCTACGAACCTATATTGTTTGTTCTCTACAATATGTGAAGGTTGAATGGTGTACAGAATAATTGTAGCTGTTACTGACCTAGTTAACTAGCTTCTATATATTTGGTGGCTTGATGGCAAAAGCAGGAGAGGGTGGATTACTGTGTTATATAGTGCATGACACATATAGCATGATTGATTGGTGATAACTGTTACTACCATTGATGGCATTATGAAAGTAATTGTACTGGTCAGCATGGAATAACGTATATGTTTTAAACTGAATGTATCGCATTTGTCTACACCACATGGAGGAGTTCCGGTAGCCACTGATATTATTAATGTGGTGTGTGTGTGTGTGTGTGTGTGTGTGTGTGTGTGTGTGTGTGTGTGTGTGTGTGTGTGTGTGTGTGTGTGTTTGTGTGTGACTGGTTGGCAATGTGGTGTCCAATAGTCATATACTTCACCACATAAAAAGTGTTTAATACACTGCCTCAAGATCACTTGTTTATAGATTTCAGGTGCAAGTTGTATGTGCTCACATGCAGTGGTTAGTAAATATTGATCTAATAGTAGGCATGACTGTGTTACCAAGATTATGGCAATGTGCAGGCAGATTCAGAGATGGAGATGTTCAAAAGACTGATGCAATGTATAGAAATGCCTGACAACTGCAAGACATCAAGTGGAATAATGGTATACTGGGAGTGGTAGCAAGAAAACTGCGAAATAGTGGTCTCTTAGCATAGCAATATTGGCAAGGAAAGCAGTGGAGAAAATAGTACAGGAAAAGCTTGAGGATATGTGAGACAATAACAATATTTTGAGTACTCGCCATCAGAAGCTGTCAGTCAAAAAGGATTTGAATGTAAGTATGCCTTGTTTGTAGGGAAATCTAACAAGAGAATATCTGCTGATGGTATCTACATGAATTTCGCCAAGGCTTTTCACTTGGTCCCCAAATAGGAAGTGCAAGAAAATGTGTGCTATTTGATGAAAAAGTAAGAATAAGGAGATGGCATCAAGACTGAATGGGAATGCACAGTTTATAGATAAGATCAAAAATGGCATGAATAGAAAAAGTCAAACTGCATAAATACAGGTTTGACCTGGGTCTAGGTCTCCTAAATGTGTTGATCTGTAAATTATCTTTGTGAATGAAAAACATGATCTGCTTCTACAGTCATGACCCATGTTAGAAGTGGCTGTAAAAATGACAGTAACTATTTGAAAAATTGGTGAAATCTAGTGAATGGTGGTAGCCTAGGCCACAAAAACCATTGGCTGAGTGTAGTGTAATTCATGTCATCAGTACTGGAAAGTGTTCGTCTCACCTGCTAAGGACTACAGAGGGATAGCAAGATGGCACTAGGTTTAAGTTGAACACAGCAGGATTGTGAACTGATGCAAATCATGCAATGGTCTGCTAGAATGGTTGATAGAGATGAAATGCACAGTGGCTTTCAAGAGGCAAGTGACAAGGAATAAAAGTGCAGTGCTGTTGATTCTTGGGGGGAAGCATGACTGCTGCGATGTGATCTGTAGTATGACATTAGAACTGTGTGAACTGAACTTAGGTCTCTCCTGAGCATGCCTATTTTGCCTCTGAATACTTTATTGTACTGACTGAAAAAAAAACATACGGTAGGCTGAAAAGCAATGGTCAGTAATTACTATCATGTCTGCAGTTGTAAAGGGTTGAGTAACTAGGAGGTTGAAGGGAACAAGCCTATGTAGTAAACAATGCTGTGATGTTTAATTTGAAAGCATTACACAGCAGGTGGATAAGCAGGGTTTAAAAAACTGAACCAACATGATGCAGAAAGAAGCCATTAAATGATCCCAGCATGCTGAGTTAGTAATAATTCAGAGAATATAAAAAAAGTCAATATGATACATTAACACAAATTTCAAGCTATGTGTATTATAAAAACTTGGAGGTGGCTCCACATTACCAGGGAATAATCAGGAGCTATTAAAGAATTCTAAAAACTGAAAGGTAATATGCTCAGCTAAGTCTGTTCTGTTTAGTTTGTCCACAACAAAATTGTATGCCCTGCTTCTCTGTTGGTAGCATTGTTAAGCAGCTATCAGGAAATGAGCTTCTGTCAGGTTGCCAAGCAACCTGCTATAGTATGCTGTCTATCACATGACAGCTCCAGCAATTTGACACCTGGGGAAGGAAATTGTACTTGAGAGGAGATTTGTAGGACTACATCAAAGGCATAACAAAAGAATGTGAATTAGCTACTCTCATTTTAAGAGCAGCATTGAACTATACTTGGTTGTTTTGGATATGGTTTGAAATACAATAAGGAAGAGTCATTGAAGCACAAGAAATTACGTTTGACAAGAGTTAAAAAGAAAGTATTTATTATTATTCCAGAGTTATTTTATTCTGTGTAGTATCATCTTGATGATGGTTAGTGTTTAGAAACTCAACACCTTTCAGTTCTTTTTTTCTGCAACCTGTTTTTCAGCTTCAGATTGCTAGATTCCCAGCATGTTTTTGTAATTAAATCTCACATTGTTTCAGAAAGGAATTGTCTCAGTCTGTGTGACCTATGCTAGACAGTAGGAACTCTGTAGTTGATTACCAACCACAATTTTACATCTTGAGGCTGTCTTGCTGAGGTCAGTGAAGGACTGTAAACAACAAGAGTGATTTTCTTTCCAAAGGTAGTTGGAGACATAATGAGTTCAAACAGTGAAGCATAAACAAATGGGTAAATACTCTCATTTTGGCCAGTGAAATCCATCCATCCATTCACAAACCCCTTTTCTTGTTTTTACGCATTGGGTCAGAATATTTTTATTTATTTAACTGCAAAAATAGGCACAATAATAAATTTACAGGCAAATGTTATTTGCCCTACTAGCTGTTTGAACTGATAACTTCAGTCACACATTGTACAGCCAAGATAATAAGTACCATTTCAAGAGTGAGGGGGAGGGAGGAATTTTTACTAAGACAAATGGATACAGTTCTATGGTGGTTAGCATAGGTGCTGGTTGTGACGCCCCACAACTGGACCAGTAATCAAGGAGCCTCAATCCTTACCACTAACACCATTGAGGGACATATACCGAGAGGATGACAAGTGCACGCACACACACACACACACACACACACACACACACACACACACACACACACACACACACACACACACACACACACACACACACGTGCAATTTTCCTTAAGAGCATACAGAGATCACAGTCAGTCCAGGGCTGGCTTCTCCCTCTTTCTCCAGATCCCGAATAAGACTCCCCACTGGCACAGCTATAAGAGGTGAGATCTCAGCTGAGTGGCCAAGCCAATACCTCCAGCACCCTCTCAGTCCAACCATTGCTTCCTCTCCCTACCCAAGTAGTTGACACACACAATCTTTGAAGTTTGATTTATACACACACACACACACACACACACACACACACACACACACACACCTGGGAAAGGCTGACACAGGTTTACTAGCTATGCCCCCTTCTGCCCAGACTATAAGGTATTTATCACTGCCACCAGCCAGCTCCTTATCAGGTACTTTAAGACCATTAAAAAAGGGTGTCCAGTCTTACTGTGTAATGTTACTATCATTACAAATAGTAGTTTGACCAAGAGCAAGGGTGTTAGGAGTGCCCACAGTGTCACCAAATAAATATGCAAGTACTCTCAGACCTTAAATATGTCTCACAAATAGCCACAATGAAAGTTTTAAATATATTTAATAATAAATAATACAAGAGCAAGAAAATACTCCGTATATAATTTCAGTGAGATCAGAGTTCAAAACCACAGGAAATATTTAAAACAACATTGCAGGACAGTCTCAAATAAATAAAGAAAAACATCTAAATTAAGCTTTGCTATATTTCTGACTGTATCTTAAAGAATTATACTGTTCCCTAGTAACTTTCTTCATCAGAGCAAGGCAATGTGTGGTGAATCGATCTTGTCAGGTCCAGGACAGAATACAGAATGCTATCTCCCACTAAGCGACATCTCAAATACATCTCAAATATTACAGCTGGGATAACTTGCAGAATGACATCAGTGCTTGTCATCTTACTCCTAGTTCCCAGGCTCAAAACAACCATTGATGGCAGCTGGTAGCATTTAGCATCTACCCGTGAAAATACATAAACCTCAGCTCTTTGGTAAAAGGCCGGAAGTCACAAGACAATAAAGAAAACTTATTAGCACAGACATTGTGTCTCCTTGCTGCCATAAAGTAATTTAATTTCAGTTATTTTTCTGAAGTTAACCCTTTGTATTCCAGTTTCCATTGTTAAAATATATACATTTAACAGTTACAATGGTGCATGTTCATTTTTCTGTTCTATTCCATTAGGATATGCTGTGGTGACATTTTAAGCACAAACACTTTATAAAATATCTTTTCAGCACGCATGTCTGTACAAACATAGTATGATATACACATGACTTACAGTTATAATACCATTGTAACACAAGCATCTTATATGAATCATGCTGATATTCACAAATGACATATAATTATTTACAAAATTCCAGATAGCGGGGCTTGTGGTAACTCCTTTCATGACAGTGGCATCAATCCCTTTTCTCATTTTATAGATGGAGTTGGGGTGTCACATCAGAAGTGACCATTACCTAGAGCCAATGTTCACATCACCATTAAATAAATTAATATACAGAACTCATAAGGCATACCCAACAATGAAGGGAAGGAATAAAGAGATATGTATATGGCATAGGTTAAATTTGTAATACATCGCATTTGTATTAGTGTAGTACCTCTCAGGATGCACAGTAGCAAGTCCTTCTGAAACCCTGGCCACTGTTCAACAATCGGTGATGTCTTAGTAAACATAAGTAGTATTCATACCTATGGCGGCATGAATATTCATTGTCTTTTCATAGTTTACCCTTTTCTACAAAGTAGTGCAATCTTGGAGTTGATATATTTAACTGGAGGATGTATGGGGTGGTGCAGGGGGGCTTGCCCCCTGCAAAATCAATGGAAAAATAGCATTATAACTACAAATATTATTTTTTCCTTCCCTTTTTCACCCACACCCCCCATAAATTAAATATACCAACTCTGAGATCACACTACATTGAGAAAGAGGGTAAAGTAAGAATAGATAATGAATATTCATGCTGCATCTGCATGGCTGTCAATCATGCATGCTTCCCATACAATGGCATGCCCTTTTTCCTGTCAAACAACAGTAAGACCATGTCCACATCTGTGCAGAATGGCCTGTGAGGTACTACACTAATAAAAAGCCAATACCTTAATGTATGTTACATACCATCAATTCACAGATTGTGTCATTCAGTATGCTGACTTTTTTGTAAAAGTACTGACAGTAATATTTTGGTTTTATGACTATCTCCATATGCAGGTTGTGGATCAAAACAGAGTTTTCCTTTCCATGTTTTAATGACAGGAATTTTATATTTTTAGCAAATTGTAGTGATTACACAGCACAAAGTACTACTTAGTCATATTTGGAGATTCTGGTTTAATTGAAGTGGCACTGTGATATAATGTAATAAACAAAAGGATTGGAATATAACAAAAGTGGTAGAATAAGACATTTGCACCTAATATATATATATATATATATATATATATATATATATATATATATATATATATATATATATCTTCTGTGTGCCTTGCAAGTTCTGTAAAGTACCATCAAAGCTTCTACTGCAGACTAGCAAGTTTGATTCATAAAGAAATGTCTGGAGGTGGTTTGTCATTTGTTGAAAGACTACAAATTCAAAGCCTAAAAAAGCCCTGTAATTCAGATAGCCTGTTATATGGAAGATTTAATACTGACTAATATTTAAAAGAAAATCACAAAGTTTAATACAGGACTGTAAAAAGTTTTTTGTTTTTGAAGGCTAAGTTTTTAATAATTTATATGGCAAATCGATAAATCCAAGGACTTTGAGCTGATAAAAGTTTTCCATTTTTAGTTATTATCTTTATTTGTTTTAGTGTGCACTTTGGTAAATAGTCCTATCTATGATACTGTTCATGACTCATTCTTTAAATAATGTGTAATACTAGAGAGCAATTAATATAACAAGTTCCAAGTGAGGAAAACCACCTTCTGTGCATTAGTAGACATTTTAAATAAAGTTAGCTCAGTGTGATAGCACATTGGAATTTGTGATTAATAAATATGTCATAAATACATTAAATGAAAATTTGGGCATATTTGAAGAGGAGGAGCTGTTAAAAAAAAACAAGAAAAAAATTACACAGTGAAGCAAGTGAGAGGGGGAACTGTCGTATTGCACAAAGGATCCTTGAAAGTGAGATATGGGGAGGTTACTGGCAATTATGTGTCTATAGCAGTGACATATAATAAAGTAAAAAAAATCATCATCATCATCATCATCACTCCCATTTTCCTATTTTTAAACAGAGTGATTGGTGTCACATCATTTTTGCCACCCCTCTTAATTCAAAGCACCCTCCTACCTTTTTGATAGTTATGTCACACTGTTGCAAGTGTCCTCTCACGTTTCCCATCCATCTCTTGGCTGAATGTCTTTATTTTCTTTTGCATTCATCATCTCTTTTTCAAATCTGCTTTACCAAATCAAATTCTTCTTCCCTGCATATTTACTGAACCACTATAATCTGCCCTCCTTGGCATTCTGGCATTCTGTGCAACCATAGCTACTTTGATTTCCATCTGATATCCTCATTTCTTTATCCCTTCCATAGTGTATCCTAGTACTTCTCTCAGGCACTTCATCTCGTTATTTCAGACCTCCTCAGCTGCTCTGCCTTCACTGCCCAAGTTTCTATGTCATACAGAAGCACTAGTCACACTACTATTTTGCTTACCTTACTTTACAGCTTTTATGGCATTCTTAAGTTACACAGCACCACTGACACTTTGTACCAATGGGATACAGCTTCTCTGAGTCTAGCTTTGACCTCCTCATTCAGCTTTTTCTTCCTCAACACCTCCCAGCTGTTAACCTGCTCAGTTGTTTTCCCCTTTAGCTCATTTTTCAGCTTTTTCTGATTCCCCCCATTTGCTACTACGGCCACTATCTTGCCTTTACTCAGTTTTAAGTCATGTGCCTTCGGTTTGCATTGCTGCCCCCCATTATTTGCTGAAGTTTCTGTTTTGAGTCTGCTTGTAATGCCATATCATCCGCATGCAACAGCTTTGTTGCTATTTCCACACTGATATTTGCTGATGTATTCTATCACATATATGAGAAGAAGTGGGTTCATATCTGAATTTTGATACACACCCATTCCCAATGGGTACCCTCAGTGAGTTTGAATACTGATTATACATGTGTTATTGGGCCTTTGTACAAGACGTGCACTAATTCTACCATTGTATGACTTTCTAAATCAGCTTTCATGGGATAAGGAATGCCTAGTTAGACTCTGTCATCATCTCTAGATTCTTCTCCACTGTCTACCTCATTGCAAACATCAGATCAGCTGTACTGCATTCTGATGTGAAGCTAAACTGATCTTCTTGCATCATACTTTTTACTGCTCTGCATATTCATTTATCAGTCACCCACTCTAGGAATTTGATGTAGTGTAACATAAGTTGGATACCTCTTTCACAGCTGTGAATGCCCCTTTGTTGTTGCACCCTGGCATTAGAATGCTTATACTCCATTCATCTGGGATTCACCTTTCTCTCCATACTATGCTGATTACCCTCAAGAGCCATTTCTCTCTCAATACACATAGTATCTTGATCATATCTGCTGAGACTTCTTTAGAGCCTACCAGTTTCCCTGGCATCATTTTCCTTAGTCCACTTTATATTTTTTTCTGGTATGGGTTCTCCTTCCTTTTTCACTGTATGCTGTGCGTGTAATAGTATAACTTCTGTGGACTTTTATTAGGGCTTTTATAACTTCAAAAGATTCTTGAAGTACTCATTCCATCTGCCATGGATGCCATCTGGATCAATGAGCAGATAATTACTGGTTTCCCTTATGAACGGCATCCACCAACTATATCCTTTAATTTTCTGTTGTTGTTGTCTTTCGGCTTTTCTCGGTTAGGGGTCGCCACAGCGGAACTCCAGTCCGCTAATGATTGGCAGTAGATTTTCACGAACGCTGAGGTGCAAGCTCGATGTTCAACCTTCAATGAAGGCACGCACATTTACGCATGTCTTTCAAACACCCACCCAACCACGGAGAGGACATGCAGAGTCCACACAGAAGGCACTCCCTGCACTCCAGCCGAGAATCAAACGGGAGAACCTCTTGCTGTGATGCAACAATGCTACT
The DNA here is from genome assembly GCF_019279795.1 of Protopterus annectens. Taxonomy (NCBI): domain Eukaryota; kingdom Metazoa; phylum Chordata; order Ceratodontiformes; family Protopteridae; genus Protopterus; species Protopterus annectens. Next base: position 16,880,183 of record NC_056738.1, on the reverse strand, counting down.
GCTGCACCACCGCAGATGGGTTACCTTGCATAAAACAAATCATTATCTGTGTATCTGTATACTTTAAAGTATGTTTATTTACTCTATGTGGTGAGAAATAAATCAAACAACATGCGTAAGTCTTGTGATGCTTTGTCTAAGTGAGAAGGGATACAGTTCTGCGACTTGTGCTAGAATAATGTAATTAATAGATGCAGAGAACTATGGGTAGAGGAATGACAAACCTGAGTAGACTACATTTGTAAGTATAAGACAATAGGGAGAATGCCATCAGCATAACAAAGTATAAATCGATAGTGAGAATGCCAGCAACAAAACGTTATTTGTTTTTTAAGTACATTGAAAAATTCAATGCATGCAGGTATCTGTTCCACTGTGAGAAAGTGGTAAATAGGGTGACCACTTCTGGAACATATTACTTGAGTCGAGCTTATCTGAAATATAAAAGTGGTACTGAGACCAAGAAAGTCAGATTAAATAAAGAAATGGTATTTAGGATAGTAGCTACTATTGAGAAGTGTCATTCATTTCTTGCCATTAACAAAAAAAAAAAAAAGACTTTTTGTCCCGGTAACAATAGCTGGAAACAAGAATAAGACTATTAAGACATTGTACAGCTTAATCTATTTTAAACAGTGGCTAAAAGACACTGAACCAAAGTGTGTGCATAAAAGAATTAACTTACTTTATAAGTAGCAAGGCACAATGCTGGTGGCACAATTTTCAGCAGATCAGAATCATCAGGAGCGGACACACACAAAATTTTAGTGTGGTAAGTATAAAGAGATGTCTGGATTAATTTGCCTGCTTGTAAATTAAAAATAAGACTGACAACATTCTTCTAGAAATTGTAGAACTGGTCTAAGGTATAGCAAATGACACATGATATAGTAAAGTATGATACTGAACATGCAAGATTGAAGAGTAATACAATGAATCAGTGGAGTGCACTGAAGCAGCAAAAACACTAAGACAATCATTTGTAGTTTATTACTTCCTGTAATGTAAAATTATCTTTTGACTGAGACACATAAGTGAGAGAGGCTGAAAGATACATTGGCATGATTATTATGTCTATGATTAGACTAGGTGTGGCATATTGCATGCAACTCTGGACTTCTTTCTCGTTTCAGGCAGAATGATGAAAGCACAGAGTTGGTCCAAAGGATAGTCATTGTAAGGGTAGCTTGAAGGCAGCAGGCGATGTTCTGTGGTGAACCTTCACATGCAATTTCAGAAAATGAAAACTCAGTAAAATAGGCTGTAGTACATAATGTACAGTAAGATTTACAGGTCCATTTTGTGCTGTACAAGGAAGTGGAAGAATTTACTTTAGAAACATATGGTGCTATATACGGTAGAAAACTACAATGCAGAGTCTCTATCGTTTAACATTTATTTATTAGTAATATTGTCACCTAAGACAATCAGGTTACACTATTGAGCTGTGCAATTTTTCATAAAGGTTGCAAACTGCGCTTAAACTACATGCAACACTTTTGAATATTAAGTATCAATGACAGAGTGGATTGTATTCCACGATGCATTACTAGTTTCTGCTGACTTATAGAAAAGGGAGTAGAAAGAAAAGGAGGTCACTGGAGGGAGATGTGACACAGTAAGGCAAAGAACACAAAGACACAAACACAGACACGATGTAATGCCTTTAATTGGATCAACATAGGTTTTACAATTGCTAGAGTCTTGAAGCTGGGCATGAGCCCTTCATCAGGCGTTATTAACTTAACTGATGTTAAATACACTGCTTAAATATCCACTTGTGTTGGAGTACAGTGTGTGTGTGTGTGTGTGTGTGTGTGTGTGTCTGTGTGTGTGTGTGTGTATGTGTGAGAGAGCAAGACAGAGAGATGCTAAAACTACAGAACATGATCTGTAAAAATCAGAGTTGGTATGTTAAATTAGTTAGTCTTCATTAAGCAGAGAAGTTAACACTCAGACTGCTCTGGTATTTAATGAGACAATAAATCTCAAAACAAAAGATCTGTAGGGAGAGTAGTTAAATACACAGAAGGAAGAAGAAAACGTTATAATTTGGAAGTTGTTAGTCTGTCTAAACAAGCAATCTTGGTTAACAGAAAATAAGAATTAACAATAATGTCCAGTTCACGATGATGAGAAAGAAGATACAGAGTTAAAATGTATGGATGCTGTATACAGTTAATACATTATGCAGGCCATGGTTTAGCTAAACCGAGAGAAAAAGAGAAAGAAGGAGAGAGAGAAGGATAAGAAAATAGTGTTTTATGTCAACCTAAGGTTCTCAAGAACCAGAATTGGATAAACGTTTGTTATACTGTTAAAACTGTCTGAACATTAAGGCCTTACTGACTGTTAGTTAATGGTTACTACTGGTCTGACCAGAATCTTGCCTTATGTGAAAGAAATTATTAATTTGTCATGAGTAAAACACAGCAGCTAAAATGGTTACTGCTAATATTCTGAAGAAGTCATCAGTTTTGAATCCAGAGTAAATTCATCATAAATTATGCATTACTAGAAAAATCTGTTGCTTTTCAGTATATCATATTTATGTCCACTGTTAGTTTCTCAAATGGAAAAGTTAGGTACTATAGCTGTTCTTCAGAATCTTAGGCAGACATAACATAGAGGATTAGGATCGGGTCATCAGTCATAACCTGTTTAATATGTGTTTGAGACACAGACGCCAAGAAATTCACCTCCAGAGTGAAGCTCAAGGGTTGAATCTTGGCATCCATGTTGAGAATCATAATTCTTTGTAGTGCATTGAGCTTTATCTGCTCCACATACTACAAGTTACAGGGGAAAAAATGCTAAGTGATGACTATCAAAGCAATAAAACACTCAGAGGACACTGTCAGTGTAATGCAGGCCATTACATTTAGTCTTAATGTTTCATGCCTCTCAGTTGTCTAGATTTCCACAGAATGTCCAGATTATTGCTTCATATTTTTGGTCTGTTCCACACAAAATTTGTGTTTTTTGGGCAAACTACTGAAGATTGAATTCACTAGATAATGGTATACATTTAGGTTCATAGTTTGCATCCTTCAGAAAATGCATTTGAATACACATTCTGTTATTCTAACAACTTTCTAAGTTTCTAGAGGAAGTTATGGGCACGTTACTGATATGAACATAAGGGAAGTACAAATCTTTTGTTCTGCCACTGTCATTTACTGGTACAGGCAGATTTTACTGCCTAGCATTAGACCTGACCTCTAAGACTTAAACATGGGTTGCTTAATATAGCAATAACCCACGCCTGGGTGTGGGTAATGCTAAATTTACCCACGGTTGGCATGGTTTGGTCCCGAGGGCGAAGCCTGAGGGACCAAACAAAGCCAACCGTGGGTAAATTTAGCATTACCCACACCCAGGCGTGGTTATTATATTATGACATTATTTAAGAAAAGAAACTATTACTTTTCTTAAATAATGGCATAGTATAATGCCTGTTTACTGCCCTTCCGCAGATGTCTGGCATCGCGGCAGTTCTGATGTACTGCGCCTGCGCAGTACATCAGAGTTGAGCAAAAGCAACGGAGAAAGTAAGATCTCCGTTGCTTTTTTAGTGTCTCGCTATGGTAAATGTGTTTAACATAGCGAGACAGTTTTAAAATAAGCAACGGACATCTCCGTTGCTTATTTTAAAACTGTCTCGCTATGTTAAACTCATTTAACATAGCGAGACACTAAAAAAAGGCAATGGAGATCTTGCTTTCTCCGTTGCTTTTTTTTAAAACACTGTCTCGCTATGTTAAATGGGTTTAACATAGCGAGACAGCTTTAAAATAAGCAATGGCTCCGTTGCTTATTTTAAAGCTGCCTCGCTATGTTAAACCCATTTAACATAGCGAGGCAGTGTTTTAAAAAAACGAGTTATACTAATGGAAAAAAGTCCGGGCGACCGGACCTTTTTCCATTAGTATAACTCGATTTACAACGGGCACGCTGGCCAATCAGCGTGCACGTTTTGGGGAGGTCATGGTATAATATTTGTTAAGGTTGGGTCTTGTGCCATTTTGGAGCTTAACTGGTTTGTCTTTTTATGAATATTGGAGCGTAATCACCACACTCCATGCATTACAAGACTATTTTAATTTCTCTTTCTCTTTCTCTCACTCTGTATTATTATATCCCGCATAGTAAAGTCCCTGTGTAACTTCTCTAAATCTTGTCTAAACCCTTCCTCTTTAAAATTCAGCCTAGATACCCACATAGTCTGACCCTTCACTACAGTCCTAAAAATATGCACGGGGTTATACTTTTTTCTATGTAAAACCAAAACCCTGTGGAAATCCTTTCTAATACAGCCCCAGGGTTATAACAATACTGTGTTAAATAAAGGAGTTCGAGCAGCTATAGCTTTAAGAGATACATGAGCCAGACCCTATTTATCCTCTTTTGTACGGGGATCTAAGCAGGATGATGCCTATTTAATGGAACCTCTCTTTTATAGTAGAGAATTCAAGGGCACTAAAGGAAATCTTCATTAAACAATGGCCCATTTTAACTATGGATGAAAAAATCAGGGGAATAGTGGGTTCACTTCCCCAGTTTTATTATAAGAACAAACAATTGCTGAAGTGGATGTTATGCTACCCTTCTAGGAGACAGAAACTTCCCCAAGAATCTGATGGGTTTGGGACTTTTATGTGTGGGTTTGTAGATTTTGTAATTTTATAGATAGCTCTAATTGTTTTGTACATCCAGATACAGGCATCCAATATACATTTAAAGTTAAAGAGGATTGCAATACCCTAGATATAGTCTATCTTGCCTATTGTAGTTTGTATTTCTTTTTATATAGGTAAGAAGAATAGGTGACTGAAAGAATGTATTAGAGAACATATTATTTGCATACGTAGAGGTAATAATATGAATGCTTTAGTCAAACATGTATTAGAAAAAGGCACTACACATACTTTAAAATTTCTTGTGATTGACAGGATCTATGAAAGCATACTTAAAGATGATTTTGTAAATGTTACTGAAATGATGGAAATAAGATGGATTATTATGTATAAGAGCAAAGTATCCAGCTTAAATGAACATGTGTCTTTGAAGCCAGTCCTGAAATCACATAGAATAAAGACATTTGTTTTATTTTTATTTAACATTTGTTTACCGGGAAAGTCTGACTTGGAACAAAGCCAATTTTCAGTGGAGGCCTGGGGAGAAATGCTCCAGACGCATGTCTTTGAAATGTGGGAGGAAACTGGAGCACCCGGAGGAAACCTACATGAATGCAGGGAGGACATACAGACTCTGCACAGAAGGCACTCCAGCCAAGAATTGAACCAGAGAACCTCTTGCTGTGAGGCAACAATGCTACCGCTACACCACTGTGCCATCCTAATGATAGTATTACTGGTGTATCCCTTTAAATGTGTTTAGATATAGCTACATTGCATAGTTTGTAACACTGGTTACATGAAATGCACAAGTTTTTATTGGATTGTTTGAAGTTGATTAATGATGTCATAAAGTATACATTGCTTTTATTATGTATGTTATGGTCTGATGAAGCGATTTTATTGAAAAAGTGCTTACCTATTTTATTAAAGTTGTTTTATTGTGAAAGGCACCTTTTATTTGTGTGAAGCTGTGGTCTGGTGTTTGAATTTTTCTTTTTGTTGCTTACTTGTATTGGCTATCTCATACACTGTTTATCCAAGGAAGAAACTATTATTTTTATCCTTTGTTTATTAAATATACTGAATTTATTATTTAAATGTCGTAAGGATTGTTTTTTTGTGACAAGGAGAGTGCAGTAAGGCTGTTTCTCATGATGTAATGAGCTGAGTGAAATTGTATAATGATTAATCTGATTTTTTTTACCTCAGTTAATAACTACACATACCACCCAATACTCCTGCCATGAACAAACTGTTTGCGGATTATTCAGAGTACAGCCAAACTCCATTGTCAGATATTCTCAGATTATATAAACACAATATTTTACATGCACATATGTAGACATCTACTCAAATGCAAACCCAGATATTATTCAACAGAATACCACAAAGTTTTTAAATGTATTTATTTATTTATTATTTATTTGACATTTGTTGACTGGGTTAGTCCAAATGAGCTTAAGCCCTTTTTCAGTGGAGGCCTGGGGAGAAAAGCTCCACAGTCACAAGTGATACAAGTAACATATACACAGTACAAGTTTAACAACAACAAAAGAAAAGTATTCTTAATTCAAGATAAGCAAGTAAAAAGTTCAAAAATACATTGTACATTCAAGAGAAAAGTATACAAGTTTATAAGCAAATATCAATTATGTCCAAAGGTTATAGCAAATGAAGCTTGCCAGACTAAGTTACAATAAGAATGAAAAGAAGTATATACAGTAAGAGAAATTCCCATGTGTCTCTTATACTGGCATTGGCAGTATGAGATTTAGGTGAAAGAAAGCATTTCGGATATGTAAACACAGTGACCAAAACAACTCAACCAAATCACCAAACAAATACACTGTAGTCAGCAGGACCAGAATGACTTCAGGTTAAAATAAATCCAACTTTTATTAAAAAGTTAAAAACAGATTTAGCGCTTTCATCCTCATCCACTGGGACTTCTTCAGAATCATTAAACACATCTCACCAGCACATTTAAATATAACAGTTACTTAATGACGTGAATAATAATGTAACTACAAACTTTTAAAGGTACCATTTCAAAGAGTGATACATATCCACTTTCTCTTGAAACAAACATCTAATAACAATGCTTGTAAATTTATTCATGTTAAGCATTTTATTAGTTGTTTGATTCTGATGAAGTCCCAGTGGATGGGGATGAAAGTGCTAAATCTGTTTTTACATTTTTAATAAAAGTTGGATTTATTTTAACCTGAAGTCATTCCAGTTCTGCTGACTACAGTAAATTTGTTTTGTGATTTGATTTCAAATATGTAGACAGTACAGAGGAAGATGGGTAGAACTAGACAGCAGATAAATATTCAGGGGTTGTAATTAGGATACAGTTATAATTAGGTATAATAATAGTTGGGTGGAGGAAGAAAGGAAAAAGTTAGTATCAGGTAGAATAGTTGTAAGGAAGGAGAAGTGAGAAGGAGAGGAAAGAAGAGAAGTAAAAAAGAAAAGAAAAAAGAAAGTTGGAGGGGGAGAGAGGGAAGATAAATGTGAGGGTTCTACACTAACTCTAGAGATTAAAAATAACTCAGACTAATGCATGTCACTAGATGAAATGCATCCGTTATTATCAAAGTCAAATCCTCTAAAGACCTATGGCTTGATTGCTTTAATGCTCAGTTTTGTTGGAAATATAAATATAATGATGGCTCAGTTATCAAACTATTCAGCTACATCAGAAAATATGGGAATGCATGACTTTTATCTGACTCATTCAACCAATATATATTCACTTTAAAACCTGGTCCTTTTTTAAAAACTATAGGCCAGTCTCACTCATGGATATTGAGTGATATAATTGCAGTAATACCGGCCAGACGATTCACATGTTTCTGTTCAGGCCTCATCTCTAATCTCATAATTTCAAAGTGAATTTATTAGTAAGTATCAAACCCAATATAATAATTTAACCCTTGAGTATCACAATAAGCTGAATTACTCTAAAGAAGCTGTATATCTGCGCAGTGCCTCAAAAGTGACCCACATTATCCCTGTACCCTTTATTTTCAAACTTTATAAGTATATAGCTTCCCCTCCTCATTTACAGTATCATATATTTCTTTTACTCCCTATACAGTTGTTAATGATACTAGACAGGGTTGCTGCCTGTTCTCATAGCTGTTTAACCTCTCATTGGAAGCCCTTATCTTTCAATTCTTAAACATTGCCTAATCAAAGTCATGAAGTGCAAGGAATTGAAATGTGCATTTCTACATTTTCTGGTGACTTTCTCTTATGCATTAAGATCCATTTATTTCCGTTTTCCTTTATTTCTTTCTTCCTCAGTTACTTGTTTGCATTGACCAATATAGTGCACTTTTTAGCTACAAATTAAAATTCTCCCCATTCCCTTGATTCCCATCTTTTACTAGACCTAACTTATAGCTCCTCCACCTATACTCTAATAGCCCATTCATTCTGTCAGGAGCAAGGACCATGCATCCATGGGCTAATCAACAGCCCTGTGACCTATTTGTCCCTACCCAGGGAGCCTAATCACTTCATTTTTTCCCTTTCTGGTGAGAGTCAGGTGGTAAGGAGCAGGACAAGTTTCAGCAACAGAATTTCCTACCCACCCAACCTCTTGGATCAAGACTCTTGCTGGAATCATTGATCTTTATATATATTACTGTTACTCCAGGAAGCATGCCTGCTACCCTACATTACCAAGTCCTAGTGTCAGCAATTCATGACTGCGCAATGTATGGTCAGTAATCTGATACATGCAGGTATAACATCTAGTACTCCTGCTGCGTTTTATCAAAGTGATAAGCCATAGCAGCTTCCCTACTGCCTGAATCGGTGAGCTGACAATGGCCATTCACTCCCATCCTTATGTTGTAGGTCCTCCAACACATGTTCCATCAATTGAACATGGATTGGCTAGGTCACAATCAGAGCTTCACCACTCTGCACTATGAACTGAATAACTATAAACTTAATTTTGACATATCTTTTCTGTCGCTCTTGCAGAACTAACCTCATACCTCAACTCCTCCCTCTTGCCAAACATAGCTGTTTTTCTCATTAACATGAAATATCTTGATTATTGTATATGCCTCCGATATAAAAACAGTTTTGCTATTAAGTCTTTCTAAAATAGTATATTTTACAAAGTCATATATAACCAGATGGCTCAAACATCATGTTATCTTGTATTTCAGTCATTAGAATGAATATTTTTGAATATTATTCTTTTTATTAATAATTCAATTTCCAAAAAACTGTTTTCTATTTATAAATAGATTAGTCAAGTATTTTTCCTTCAATGATACAATCCATAGAATAAACTAAAATAAATTATACATCTTAATAGATAAAGGGACCTGAAACTCTTGGATCTTAAGTGCTGTTATTTTGGTAAACAGGTTTACCAAGTCGATTCATGATGATTTGTCAAAGGACAAATACCTGAATCATGAATATATGAAATAGTTGCACTGAATACTAGGTTTAAGAAACCAAAAAGACATTTTACAAAAGGGAAGCCTTCCTGCACCACATGTGGGCAAATACATATCAATTTCACAGTTGCAAAACATTTTCATGTCACCCTATTAAAATTTTGGTTTTTATCAGATTCTATGCTGGTACGTCCTTCTATTTTTCTTCTTTATGTTCTATTTAAAGTTTTGGTTTTAATCAGATTCCATGTGATACGTCCTTCTATTTTTCTTCTTTATGTTCTATTTATATTGTTGAATGTCTGCCTTCCCTTAGTAAAACCATATTGATCTCTTCCAATTATAAGTTAAAATTCCTGCCAACCTCTGACCCAGGATGTGCATAAATGTTTTATAGTCATGGTTCATAACTGATATGAGCCTATATGATGCTGGGTCAGTCGGGCCTTTATTTTCCTTGAGCATTGGTACTATAATTGCTGTTTTCAAAGAAGATGGGCTAGATGCCCCTCTCATTATGGCATTAAACAATTTATGCCAATAAGTTACTACTTTCCTGTCCACAGTCTTCCATACTTCAGCTGGGACACCATCTCCCCAGGGGATTTACCTGTGGCTTGTTTTTTTATAGTCTCCTATTATTTCTTCTCTCATTATTTCTTTCAAACATTCCTCTCTTTCCCTTCTTGTAACTCTTCTAATTGAAGTCCATTTGGCTATCTCTGCTTCCCAACTCTTTCCTCTGTATAGTGTCTCAAAATACTCTTTCAGCCCATCTAACATACCCTCTCTTACTTTTTCTATCCTACCTGTTTTGTGGTTTCTTAATTTTTTATTGACCTTTTAATTACTTGTTTTCTGAGTCTTTGTGCTAAATATTTTGTGTTTCTAGGGCTGTTATCAGTGTATTTGAAGGCTAGTTCTAGCTTATTTTCTCATTAATCATGTCAAGGTGATTTTGAATTCTTCTGTTGGTTATTTATATTCCTCTTTCCAATCTCCTATATCATTTCTTCCCTTCATAAGCAAATCTTGTAACCTATCCATAACCTGCCTATATTGCCTATTAAGTTTGCATCATATTTCGTTTGTCTTTTGGTTACCAAGGTACCTGATTTTGTCATTGGTAGTATGCCAGTTGGTGCAGGCCTCGTCTGCTTTTGTCAGGCTCTTTCTTAGTTCTTTGCTAAGCACAGTCACCAAACATGCCATAAATCTTTCATTATTTAATATGCACATTAGAAAATGCCAATGCTTCTGGCTTTACCATTCTTGGACTTTCTTAACTTGACTTCTACAGGTGCATGGTCAGATAGCATCAACAGATGTATTGATTGTTTCTCAACCCAGTGGACATATTCCATATTAATACAGAATCCATCCAGTCGTGCCCAAGTATTATATTGCCTGGAGTAAGAAGTATACTTCCCTTTGCTCTTCCCTTCTCTCTCTTTATATCTTTTGTCAGAAACTCTTTCATATATTTGGCTAAGTGTCTTGCTTCTTTACCCAATTTTGATGCTCTGGGTCCAACTGATACACCTGATTTATCAAATATACAGTTCCAATCACCTCCTATAAAGCAAAGTTTGTATGCCTGGGATAATATTTCACCTAATACCTCTTTCAGTTGGTTACTTCCAGCACCACCAAGCACTTTTCCACCGATGACGCCTAAGGGGTGAAACCGGTTTGGAGCTGTTTTGATGCACTGTTTGTTGGCCAATAAAGGATATTTGGCAGATATTTACTGTCGTTTGGGATGTTGGTGATTTATTGAATGCTTGGTGGTGCTGGAAAACTATTTTTGTGCTTTATATATATATATATATATATATTGTTGTGTCTTTCGGCTTTTCCCGTTTAGGGGTCACCACAGCGGAACCCCGGTCCGCTAATGATTGGCAGTAGATTTTTACATGCCAAGTTGCCGGCCCTGACGCACAACCTTCAATGAAGGTACGCCCATTCATGCATGTCTCCACACAGAAGACGCTCTAGCTGAGAATCGAACAGGACAACGTCTTACTGTGAGGCGACAACGCTACCACAGCACCACCACCACAGTTATATATACATATATATATATATATATATATATATATATATATATATATATATATATATATATCTTCTCTGCCATAGTATTTTCCAGTCCTATTTGCATATTCTTTTTTTTTTTTTTATTTGTGTTGATACAGCTCTTTTTCTTTCTCTGTTAATATGAGTCTCAAGCCCTTTCATTACACTCATCTTTATTAAATGTTAATGTTCTTCTGCCCACAAATGGGTCTCCTGAAGCATGGCTATGTCTGCTTCTATTGTGTGTATTTGTGTTAAAACACTTTCCTGCTTTTGTTTGTTAACCAGTCCATTTAAATTCCAATTTAGTATCCTAAGTCCTCCCATTTCATGTTTTTCTTATGATCTATTCTTGGATTCCTTACTACATTTTACCACATCAAATGCTCTTTCAGTATGTGAGTTAATTCTATCTCGTTGTTGTGCCATTACACTTAATAACTTCCTTCAACAATAAAACTATGTACAAATCCTCATGTCATCCCTCCTACATCTACCTGAGAAACCTCTCCATAGCTGATGTAAGTCAAACATTCGTTTCTCTGTCAATTTGTCATACTTTTACTGTTGTGTAAACATAATTCACATTCCATAACTACTGATATGGTGTGGATATATAGTACATAAAATACTATATTGTTTGATTCATTCAACATTGTTAAATATTTTGACAAATACCACAGTATACAAATAAGAATATTACCAGTTTATCCTTCTGATTTCTGCTGTATCTTCTATTCATAAAGAACTAAATGTGTAAGTTTACTATGATGAAAATTAAAATATTCTAAATAAAACATTCATTATTTAGTTCCACTCAAGGTTTACATTGCATGAGAACAAAAAATAACATTTCACTTGCTGAACAGCTGTTTCCTATGCCAAGTTTATCCATCTCATTAGTTTTTTCCACCATTCCTGCCTCAGGCAATTACTTTTGTAAGAATGTCATTTATAATAATTTGCCAAATCAACTGCCATCTGCTGTTTAGTCCCTCTGGTTCTTTTGGGTTTCAGTTCATACCTGGTATTTGTCAGCACCAACTTATTGCCTACATATTGCAATGAAATTCTCATTTGTGTAAATAGTGTCAATCATTAGCTAATTACATGGATTAACTGCAGTCTATTATCCCTCAACATTTCCAAAAACTCAGTCAAAGTCATTGATTATCACCCCATAAGCCTGACTAGTCTGGTCTGTAAAGCTATGGAGCGTATTATCATGGAATTCATAAACAAAGACATTGGGAGCCTCCAGACACTGGACCCTACCCAATTTGGCTTTGTTAAGGGCAGATCTTGCCTCTTAAACCTAGTTGATTTCTTTGAAACAGTTACCAAAGCCATAGATGAGGGCAAGGTAGTCCACACAGCCTACCTGGACCTCGCAAAAGCCTTCGACACAATACCCCACTCAGGCATCATAAATAAACTTACCAGCTTAAATATCAACCTCTATATCACAAGATGGGTTGCAAACTGGCTCAGAGATAGAACCCACATGGTCAGAACCGCAGGTACCATGTCCGAATCCAAACCAGTTACAAGTGGCATCCCACAGGGCTCAGTTCTGGGACCTCTCTTGTTCGGTATATACTTCTCTGAGGTTCAGGCTAACACGGGGGGATTATGGCTGACAAAGTTTGCAGATGACTGCAAACTGGGGGCCATAATCGAATCTCCAGCTGACACAAGCATCCTCCAAAAGGGTCTCACAGAGATGGATGCTTGGTGCCAGAGCCATGGCCTCAAGCTAAATGCTAAAAAGTGCATAGTCATCCCCTTTGGGAAAAACAAGGTGCCCACAAATTACCACATAGGTGGTCTTCCATTAAGTACGGAAGAAGTAATTAGAGATTTGGGGACCAACGTAGATAGTAATCGCTCCTTTGATAATCACGTTGCCAAAGTGGTTAGAAATACCTTCTATATAGCCCGCCTTATCATGAAAGGGTTCGCATCTAGATCAAGAGAGGTCATTGTGCCCCTCTACTCATCACTCATCAGGCCCATAATTGAATACAATGCCACTTTTGGGATGTACCTTACCCGACACCTGCAGCAACTGGAGAGACCCCAAAAGTACCTCACCAAGAGGATCATGGGCTACAAACAGATGTCCTATGCAGCTCGACTAAAGAAACTCCAGCTCTACTCAGTTGCTTACCTCCTACTCAGAGGCGATCTATGCCTGACGTACAAAGCCATGTCAAACCCAGAATTAATGGACATGCTCCACCTCAAAAAATCCAAATCCCTTAGAGCTACACGCTCCAGGGACCTAAACCTCAGCACAAAAATAAATAGGACATGCTGGAGGGACAGATTCATTTCCCAGAGGCTCCCCTCACTCTGGAATAGAATCCCAATTCATGTTAGACATAGCCCCTCGCTGACCCTCTTCAAGCAAAATCTGGATGCGTGGATAGGAAATCGCAAATAGGTTCATAGGTTCATAGGTTTATACTAGGCTATCTGCCCTAAGGCATTTATAAGCCTAGCCCAAATTTTTGTGGCTTACGCCACCCCTTATGTGAAAAAATACTGTGCCCATTAGTTTGTTGTGCCTCTGTCCAGCAGTGACACAGAGATGATTCCCGGGGTAAACCTACGATCTCCCATCCACAGGTCAAGATTTCTCTTGAACAGAGCCAGTGAGGTGCTCTGCCTCACATGGACCGGGATTTTATTCCACAGCATAGGGAGTCTCTGAGTGATAAATCTATCCCTCCAGCACGTCCTATTTATGTCCGTGCTAAGGTTTAAGTCGCTTGCTCTAGTGGGTTTGGTGGATTTGGATTTTTTGAGGTGGAGCATGTCCATTAATTCCGGGTTGAACATGGCCTTGTATGTCAGGCACATGTCACCTCTGAGCAGACGGTATGCGACTGAATAGAGCTGGAGTTTCTTCAATCTGGCAGCATATGACAGATTTTGGAGTCCCTTTATCCTTTTGGTGAGGAACTTTTGGGGTCTCTCCAATTGCTGCAGATGTCGGGTGAGATACATCCCGAATGGGGCATTGTACTCGATCATTGGTCTGATAAGTGAAGAGTACAGGGGAACAATGACCTCACTAGATCTGGATGTGAATCCCTTCATGATCAGGTGGGCAATGTAGAAGGTCTTTCTAACCACTTTAGCAACGTGAGTGTCAAAAGAAAGGCCACTGTCAACCTGGGTCCCCAGGTCCCTGATAACCTCTTCTGTGCTTAGTGGATTGCCACCTATATGGTAGCTTGGGGTTACCTTGTTTTTCCCGAAGGGTATGACTATAAATTCACCCCTGGGATCTCTTCTGTGTCCCTGCTAGACAGAGTCACAGTAAACTAATCTTAAAAGGGTACCTTCTGTGACCTACTTTGCAGAGGCACAATAGGCTAATCTAATAGGGAGGCGGAAGCCAAATACACTCTGGCTAGGCTTATAAATGCCCTAGGGCAGATAGCCTAGTATCTACCTATTAACCTATGAACCTATTATTACCGAGTCTCTAGATTAATTTTTCCCTGGCTGGACACATCATTTGCAATGTCTAACAGTTTGCTAAAGGTATTGATTAACAGCCAAACATTGGAACATTGGAAGTAAAACATTCACCTTCCACTTCCCAATGCTGTAACACATAATGTAGCTGCTTGTTGAAAACATTTTATAGTATTAGATGCTTTGTCAAATACACAGTGTACAGGGAAGAACATTACCCAGCAGTTATTCTTTCTTATTTGTGCTGTACCCATCTTTTTCATTGCTTGTAAAGAGACTGGATTTGAAGGTTTACTGTGACATGAATGGAAACATTTTTAGACAAAACAGTCAAGTTGAGGTTCAAATCACATGAAAACATGCTATTTCACTTGCTGTACAACTATTCTTCACGTTGAGGTTTATCCATTTCATGTTTTCCACCTCTCAGGGGCAACCACAGTGGTGCAGTGGTTAGAGTTGCTGCCTCACAGTAAAAAGTTCTCTGGTTTGATTCTTGACTGGGGTGCCTTCTGTGTGGAGTCTGCATGCCCTCACTGTGGTCATGTGGGTTTCCTCTGAGTTCTCTGGTTTCCTCCCACATCCCAAAGTCATGTTGTAGGTGGATTGGACACTCTAAATTGGTCATAGGTGTGTGTGCCTTCTGTGCAAGGTTGGGCGCTGGGCTGGCAACTCAACACCGTAAAACTCCACTGCCAGTCATTCTGCAGACCATTTTTCCACTGTGGTGACTCCTAAACTGGGAAAAGCCAAAAGAAGAAGATTTTTTTTCCACCTCCCAAGTCTCCAGCCATTGATTCTGTAAAATCCATTTTTTACAATTGTTTACCAGTTTTATTATTATCTGCTGTTTAGTCTGTTTTTGCTGGGATTGAGCCACATTTTCCACAAGATGTTCATTGGTGCCATCTTGTTATCAATACATTCAGTCAATTTTCAAATCTACCTCATTTTTACACTCCTTTCCTAAACAGAATTCCCACCTCAATTCTTGCAAGATTGTTGTATGAATAGTATTGTTAAATGCATAGAATAAAAACATCTTGCTATCACACAACATTATCGAGATCTCTGACAAATTACTTATTTATTACTGTGGACACCCATTAAACTCTGTGTACCCTGGTTGGGCCCTTCATTTTTACTATTTAGAAAGTTTCCTGAGGTATTTTTAACAGTTAAATGTCAGAACACTGTTAGTACGACATTCACCTTTCACTTCCCTGTATTTTTTCAAATCTAAGTACTTCTCTGGCCTCTTGTACATCAGCATTCATCCATCTGCAACTGTATTTTTCAATATGTTTAGTGTTTATACATGTTGCCATATAAATAATGTTACTAAGCCAAGTGGATGTCTATTTGATCTTCACACCTGGCATTAATATGTCCCGTCTTTTTTTCTTTGTATTTGGTAAATTATTTCATTTGCATCTTTTTCTTAATCATTTACTTGTTGAACACAGGAAACAGTTTCACAGGCATTCTGATGGGCTATTTGCCTTTGTGTTTCATTGTTCACCTCCTTGTTAGGTATCTCTTGACTTGGTCAAGTTGCTCCATACAATTAACTGTAGGCCTTTATGTCTTTGAGTGCTGTTTCATGGGAGAGATACATTTTAACTCCATGTGGGAAATAAATTTGCAATATGATTGTATACCTAAGACTGACCCTTAGGCCTAATTGTTTGCTGGTTCTAATAGCCAGGGTATATTCATTCCTTTGCTTCCTTGTAGTAGTAGAGTAGTCATTGTCAACACACACTCTGTCATTCCTTATTTTCAAGTTTTTACCCAAATTGCATATGACAGTTAGTAGCTATTGTTTGTGTTTAGAGCTCTGGGACTTGACTAATATTAGCATAGGCATTTTCTTCATCAGCGCCACTGCTAAGGATACTCTATGCACCCTTTCAATAAGTATATCCTTGGCCACCAGTCCAGTTCAGCTGCTCAGCTTCTGTGCCATAAAGTCTTTACAATCAGGACCTTCCAACTTCTCAGGTATGACAATGAAGTGCAGGCCATCTCTTCTTGAGAGATCTTTCAGATGTACAAGCTTTTGCTTTGTGTTATTGTGATGACTGTGCCCTGGCCCAGCAATCAAGGAGCCTCAGTCCTCACCACTAACACCAGGGAGGTCATCTCATATAAGAGGAAAGGATAACTAATACACACAGTAAAGTACAATTTCCCTTAAGTGCACACAGAGATCGCAGTCAGTCTGGGGATGGTTGCTCCCTTGCTCACCAGGTCCCCAGTAAGACTCCCCACTGTCACAGCTATAGGGTCCAGGTCTCAGCCCAGCTGGGCAAGCTAAAACTTCCAGTACCGTCTCTGGCCAACCAGTGCTTCATGTCCCTGCCAAGTAGCTGATGCAACACACACACACTTTGAGATAAGTATTTAAACAACTTCACAGACACTCCTGGGAAAGGCTGACACAGATTCTCTAGCTGTGCTCCTTTACCCAGACTATATGGTAGTAATTACTGCCACCACCCAACTAATAATATCAGCTACTAAAAGGACCTTAAAAGGGTGTCCAATTATTACTGTGCAATGTTATTATCCAAGGGTAGTATGACTAACAGTCAAGGCTTACTTTAGAGTGGCCCATTACAATAACCTCTATAAATATGCAATGTACTCTAGAGCTTATCTCTACTCAAACCAGCCACAGATAGAAAGTTTTAAAAATATTTAATAATAAATAATTAAAACACAAGACCAAACTACAACACCACAGAGATGTCTAAGAGTTCAGAGATCACACAGAAACTTAAAATAATACAGTAGGACAGGTCTGATTTCAAAGAAAAATACCTAATTAATCTTTACTAGCATTAACTATTCCAACAAGAAATTACAGTGCTAGAACTTACATGTGAGCATAAGGCAGAGTGCTGATAAGTTGGATATCAAGATCAAAATGCTCTCTAGTCTCTTGTGAGAAATATTATTTAAACATTACTAACAAACATGTCTCTCAGGCCCTCCCAAATTACATCATTTTTGACACTTAGGTTTTCCCAGTATTCATATTGCATCATCTTAACACCTGGTCTGAGTTCTGAGGCCACAAACTGCATTATTTATTAATCTATCACCTGCACAAAAACTTACAACAATAGAAGGCATTTCACATGTATATTCTAAAAGAAACCAGAGCAATAAAGCACATTCTACATCTAAATTCTGATCATAAACCTTAGCCTTAAAACAATGGGCATGAAACCTTCATCCAGCTGCACTGGAGCCAAATTCTAATACGAAAGGGTCACAACATGCGTCACTGGGCCAGTAGAGTGCAATGTTGTCACATTTTTTGCAGTTCCACATTTCACAGTATTTTTACATTCAAGAAAACATGCCTGTATTTTACATTTATTTACAAATGCCAGAATTATATATCAAATTATATTTGACTAGGCTGGCAGCCTTCACCCATCTCTCCCCAATTGTCACAGTTATATTGCTGTAATTGATACTCCACTATTCTTACTTTTCTAGTTTTTGGAACACTTTTCTATCACTTCATCTTATTTGCTGGTTACCTCTTCTAATTATTTCATCTTTTTTGTTGGGTTATTTTATTTATTTATTTATTTTACATTTGTTTACTGAGAAAGTCCAGCTTGAAACAAAGTCAATTTTCAGTGGAGGCCCTGGGAAAAACGCTCCAGATGCATGTCTTTGTAATATGGGAGGAAACCGGAGCACCCGGAGGAAATTCACACAAACACATAGAGGACATGCAGACTCCACACAGAAGGCACCCAGCCAAGAATCAAACAGGAGAACCTCTTGCTGTGAGGCGACAATGCTACCACTGCACCATGTATGTATTCTTCTTGAGCATCAGACATTTTAAATAGTTGTATGTACATTCTGTTTATCTTTTCTTCAAGGGACCCACCACCTGCTATTGATTACTCGCTTCTTCCCACACTGGTAACGAACCTATATCTTGTGGTGTAGCTTCTGAATTTCTATCTTCCATTGTGCCTACACTCCTAGATTTATTTTTCAAATTTTTTTCTCATCTCACTTGTTTCTGCCATGATTTGGAGTTAAATGAAGTATTATAACCTAGTGCTGGTTAGTTTTTTTCTTTACATTTTCATTAATTTACTAGGAGAAGGGCGAAACACATCTGCACTCTATGCCGCCATCTTTAACTCCCTCAAAATGTATGCCTATTATTAGCATAAAATGTAAGCCCAAGTCCCCAAAAGGTGAGTATAAATATTAATTTCTTATTTTAACCCATTTCCACCTATAGCACTGGCCATAGTTCTTTACTATTTTACTCCTGCAGCACCAGTACTTTTCTTATAGTGTAACTGAATTGGGATAATAACTTCATAATCTTCAATGCAGTAATTGCTTCAAAGCAAATAACACCAAGCAGAGCAAATGCCTTGCTGCCAAAAAGTAAAACAAGATAATGTAGCCAAGTTGTAGTAGCATAGGCAACCACGAACCATAAGAATGCCAAAGTCACGTAAAAATTATAAAAGCAAAGTCCTTTATTCGTGCACAGAGGTAAGCACTTTCACATTTACTTCATCAGACCATGAAGACCCACATTATACAATACCTTATATACCCACTGTGGTGTATTCAATGGACTGAGTTGTTTTGCCTAGCTAATGCTCTTTGGGGGCGGGGAGGTGCATGACGTAAGGACTGTGAGACAGGAAGGATGTTGATTGTATTGTACGCTGGCTTGTCAATAAAGTTTGGAGTTGGTAGCAACAGCACACAGTTGTCCCGCGTCTTCCTTTCTTAAGTAAAAGAACACGACATGGTGTCAGAAGTGCTGTGTGGCTGTGCCTGGGACTGCTGAACACTTGCTGAAGACCGTACGAGTGGCCTAGTGCCGTGGGGGTGGACATGTCGGACGAAGAGAATGGTCGGCAGCCGCGAGCTAGAATTAACATGGCGGCTAGCGCTCCTAATGCTACGTTTAGCATTCAGCCGCCTGAGCCCTTTAATTTCTCCAAACCTCATGAATGGACACGATGGATACGCCGCTTTGAACGGTTCCGTCAGGCCAGCAATTTATCTTCGAACCCAGAAGGGAACCAGGTGAACACCCTGATATACTGCATGGGCGATGAGGCAGACGATGTCCTGAGAGGCCTCAAACTAACCGATGCAGAGCATCAGGAGTATGCCAAAGTGAAAGACGGCTTCAGAAGATTTTTTATTGTCAAAAAGAACATTGTTTATGAACGTGCACGATTTAACATGCGGAAACAAGAACTGAATGAGACTGTTGATGCTTTTGTTACTGCTTTGCATGCTTTAGCTGAGCACTGCAATTATGGGACGCTGCACGATGAGCTCATAAGAGATAGAATTGTTGTGGGCTTGGCTGACACCAGACTGTCCGAGCGGATGCAGATGGAGAAAGAGTTGGACTTGGAGAGAGCTGTAAACATGGCCAGACAGTCGGAGGAGGTAAAGAAGCAGCAGACGGCTTTGAGGTGCGATAGTAGTGCCCTGCAGTATAACGTGAACGCTGTGCAGACACCACTCGACACCAAACGCCGGCTGGAGACCTCGAAGGTTGGGGCAAGGCCTTGACGCCGATTTTTCAGCGACAGATGCAAAGGGTAAAGACGCTCCGATTTCGCAGTGTTACAGGTGTGGGGCCCATTTCATCATAAACTCCTATGCCCGGCGACTGCTGCAAGATGTCGCCGTGTGGGAAGAAGGGCCACTACCAGCGAGTCTGCAGGCAGATTAAGGCGGTGCAGTGTATCGAGGAGGACGAGGAGCTTGGCGAGCGTGAAGAACAGGGCTTTTCCTTGGTTCTGTCTCCTCCGGGAACCATTCCTGGATTGTGGAGGTTCAAATAGAGGGCACATCTATGACTTTCAAGCTTGACACGGGGCGGATGTTACTGTTATTTCCAAGTCAGACCTGGACAACTTGTTCAGTGGGAAGGATGCTCCTCTGCTCCAGCAGCCGGAGAGACCCTTGTTGGGGCCTGGAGGGACGCCACTGGAGGTCACAGGATCCTTGGAGCTTCAGCTTGGTTATGGACAAAGACAGACATGCGAGAAGGTGTATGTTGTTAAAGGCCTCCGACGCCGCTTTTAGGTCTTCCTGCTATTTTGGGGCTGGGTCTCCTGAAGCGGGTTGACACTATTACCATGGAGTCTTTGAAGGCCTCATACCCTGAACTGTGCTCTGGGCTGGGGGTAGTGCAGCGGAAATACCATATAAAGCTTCAGCCAAATGCGGTGCCATACTCTTTGAAGACCCCCAGGAGGATACCCCTACCTTTGATGGGGAAAGTGAAGGAGGAGTTAATGAGGATGGAGACGCTGGGTGTTGTTACCAGAATGGAGGAACCTACTGACTGGTGTGCAGGCATGGTTGTCGTCCCAAAGAAAGACAGTAACAGACTGAGACTATGTGTAGACTACACTAAGTTAAATGAATACGTATGCAGGGAGAGGTTCGTGCTGCCCTCGGTTGAGCAGAGTCTTGGGATGCTTGCCGGGGTGAAGGTGTTTAGTAAACTGGATGCCAATATGGGATTTTGGCAAATTCCTTTGTCAGAGGAGTCGGCTGCGCTTACCACATTCATAACCCCCTTTGGGCATTTTTGCTTCAATCGCCTTCCCTTTGGCATTAACTCTGCACCCGAACACTTTCAACGCATGATGGCAGAGGTCATTGAAGGACTAGAAGGTGTGATTTGCCACATGGACGACGTGCTGGTCTGGGGTCGTTGCCAGGAGGAACACGATGCCCGGCTTCATGCGGCATTAAAGAGACTGGA
This sequence comes from Protopterus annectens, assembly GCF_019279795.1. Classification (NCBI taxonomy): domain Eukaryota; kingdom Metazoa; phylum Chordata; order Ceratodontiformes; family Protopteridae; genus Protopterus; species Protopterus annectens. Next base: position 16,858,740 of record NC_056738.1, on the reverse strand, counting down.
AGAGGCAGGCATCACGCTGAATGTGGGGAAATGTGACCTGTCAAGGAGCAAAGTGACCTTCTTGGGCCATGTCATCACAGATTCTGGCATAAGCCCAGACCCAAGGAGGACCGCGTCCATCACGGAGATGGAAGCACCTGCAACAGTAGGAGAACTCAGGAGTTTCCTGGGCATGGTGAATCAGGTGGGAAAGTTCATCCCTCATTTGGCTGAGAGGGATAGAGCTCTGAGAGACTTACTATCAAACAAGAATAGCTGGTACTGGGGGGACCAGGAAAAGGCATTCAATGACTTAAAAGATGCGATCACCTCACCTCCAGTTTTGGGTGTATATGACCGGAATAAGGATACGAAGGTTTCTGCGGATGCATCATCCTTTGGGTTAGGAGCGTGCTGCAGCAACAATGGGAGGACGGCTGGAGACCTGTGGCCCACGCATCAAGGTCACTCTCACCTACAGAGCAACGATATGCCCAGGTTGAGAAAGAGGCTCTAGCGTCTACCTGGGCATGTGAACGCTTCAGAGATTACCTATTAGGTAAATCGCTTTTGTCTAGAAACTGATCACAAACCCTGGTTTCATTGCTTGGAGGTCAGGCGCTGGATCTTCTACCGCCTAGAATCCAACGCTTCAGGATGAGACTGATGCAGTTCTCATACACAGTGCAGTACGCTCCAGGGAAATCACTGTGGGTGGCAGATGCCTTGTCACGTTCTCCACTTAAAACCAGGCTAACACTGGAGGAAACAAAGTTGATGGAGGACACGGATATCTATGTGAACAGTATTGTGGAAAACATGCAGGTGAAGCCTTCCTTCCTCCAGACACTACGGGAGCAGCTGAAAGCAGACAGTGTGTGTGTGCGGGTTATGGAATTGTGCAGTCAGGGGTGGCCGCTGTATGCGAACCAGGAACCCTTGCTGAAGAGCTACTGGCCAGATCGTTCTACATTAACAGTGAAAGATGGGTTGCTGTTAAAAGATTCACGCCTTGTTATCCCTCTGCCATGCGTAATGAGGTGTTGTTGAAATTACATGAGGGACATCAAGGTATCGTGAAGTGCAAAGCCAGAGCCTGTCAGACTGTCTGGTGGCCTGGGCTCAGCCAACAGATAAACGACATGGTTTCGGGATGCAGGACGTGCATCTCAGAGAGGAGGAATCATCCTGAGCCCCTCATCCCAACTGAATGTCCGGACAGACCATGGCAAAGAGTGGGCACGGATTTATTTGAACTAAAAGGACATACTTACCTTCTTGCTGTGGATTACTTATCCAGGTTTCTTGAGATCGCATTGTTGAAACATAGCAAATCCAACGAGGTCATCACCCACCTAAAGTCCTTCTTCGCTCGCCATGGTATCCCAGAGGTCCTCGTGTCCGATAATGGCCCTCAGTTTTCAGGCCAATCTTTGCGGACTTCGCGAACGGCTTATGGCTTCGAGCATGTTACAAGCAGCCCCAGGTTCCCGCAGAGTAACGGGGAGGCGGAACGTGCGGTTCAGACTGTGAAGAACCTGCTTAAGAAAAGTGTCGATCCGTACATGGCTCTTCTGGCGTACAGGACAACGCCACTGCAAAATGGCTATAGCCCTGCGGAACTTCTCATGGGACATCGGTTGCGGACTTCTCTTCCGATTCATCCTTCGCAGTTGGACCCGGTGCTGCCCGACTGGAGAAGGCTTGTGGGGAAAGAGGAGGAGAAGAGGGTGTATAATGCGGCAAACTACAACCGACGCCATCGGGCAAGGCCGCTGGGTGATGTGTTGCCCGGTGACCAGGTGTGGGTGACAGATATGAAGACCCCAGGTACGGTAGACCAAAAGCATTACTCGCCGAGGTCATTTAAGGTAGACGTGCCCCAAGGGACTGTGCGGAGAAACCGTGTGCATCTGATTCCCTTGCCAGAGCTTGAGTGCAAATCAAACCCTGTGGGTCAGGAGAGTGAGTTAAGTAAGACCGTTGAGGCCTTGCCACCTTGCAATGGCCTTTCCCCGGAAACCCGGGTACGTAGTGATGTTGTGAGGACCAGATCAGGAAGAATTATTAACAAGCCGGACCGATTGGATTTGTAGTGAACAGTCTGTAAATAGCAATGTCATTTGTGTTATAGTAATCTGAACATGGCTAAGTGAGCAGTTGTGGCCATGCACCAAGTTCGTAGTGAAGACGAAGAGATTGAATAGATCTGGGTTTTGTAATAAGGGAAAAGGGGCCTTATAGAAAAGGAGATGTGGTGTATTCAATGGACTGAGTTGTTTTGCCTAGCTAATGCTCTTTGGGGGCGGGGAGGTGCATGACGTAAGGACTGTGAGACAGGAAGGATGTTGATTGTATTGTACGCTGGCTTGTCAATAAAGTTTGGAGTTGGTAGCAACAGCACACAGTTGTCCCGCGTCTTCCTTTCTTAAGTAAAAGAACACGACACCCACCATGCAAATCACTTATGCAATGAATCAATAAAGAACTTAAAGGCAAAGTAAACACTTAAACTTCATACTTTTCATACACTCTTCAAACTTAATATACATCTGTATGAAAGCATTAGATAAATATAAATGCTAATAAAAGTGCTAATAAAGGCAGAAACTACAAAACTAAACCACTAACTAATCCTAGAAATATCTACCTTATACCTAGCTAATAAATACTGTAAATAGTATCATTAAAAACTATTTAAAAATAGCACGTGTATAGTACAGGAATGAAATATACAATATACTAAAACTAAAACTCTATAACATATTCTAACATAAAAGCTGCACAAACCATAAATGGAAGGAAAACAACAACTTTATAGTCGTGCATTAATATGAGTGACCACAAAAGTAGGTCTAGACAATACCCAAAAATAAAACATAATAGATGGCACAAAATCATAAAAATGAGCATCATGTTAAGATTGTCCAATAAATATAAACAAATATCTCAAATAGCAGCTTATCATACGAGCAAGGAATAAGTAAGTTAACCAATACTATAAACATATGAATAGATGGAGACTATGAACATAGCCTCAAGACATAGTAATACAAATATATATATATATATATATATATATATATATATATATATATATATATATAGCCAGAATCCATTAAAATGTGGCACTTTTACTTAACAACCATTCTTCTGGGCTTCAAGATAGGTTTGAGAGAGGATCTTTCATTGAGGCCTCTCCCTCTATCTGCTCTAAGTCTCAGAATCCAATTCATTTTCCTCTCCTCAGTGCCATTCCTTATATCACCCTCCTGGTTAATTGGTATGATCATATCTATCACCATAAAATGTAATATATGCTCTTTCCCCCTTGCTGAAACATGTTTGGCTAAAGCATTATTAGGTGAATTTATCCTAATAGCATACAGATGTTCCCTTATTCTATTACGGAACATCCTGCTCATTTTCCCAATATAGAATGAGCCACATAGCTTACACTCTGCCAGATAAACAACATGCGAAGTATTGCAGTTAGCTGACACTTTGAACCTAAATTCCTGTCCTGTATCAGGATGTGTAAAAAGGCCACTGGAGTTCAGAAAACCACACAAATTGCACTGCCCAAAAGACACGGTACCCATGGTCTCTCCTACTCCACATCTGTCAACCGATTGGCATAAAATCCTTTTCAAATTAGGTTTATTCTTAAACCTAAATCATGGTCTGTCACCCACAATGGTCCTAATCTCTGGGTTAGTCATGAGAACTCACCAATGCTTATTAATAATATCATAGATGGCCCTATTATCAGTGGTGAAGAACATGGGAATTCTCAAACCAGTGGGTCTACAGTCTCATATACTCTCATCCTCTGCTGGATCTGAAAAGTAAGGTGTGGCTCTACCTCTTCTAAGTAGGTCTGTTCCTTAAAGACCTTCATTGATCTCTTCAGAGCTATAGCCTCGGTTAAGTAGCCTGTCTCTAAAGATGGCCATTTCTTGCCTATAAGCAGGATCTGTAGCATTCAGGCGAGAGATCCTCATCCCTTGCCCCTTAGTTATATTTCTAAAAATATAATGTGGATGCATATTTTGTCTATGTAAAAGGGTGTTCCTGTAACATTTCTTCCTATACACCCCTGTATTAATCGCACCATAAGCTAACTTTTCCACATATACATCCAGATACTCTATCTTAGTTGGAGAGAAAGTCAAGGAAAACTTCAAACAGTCAGTCAAGTTGTTCATCTGGGTCACAAACGTCATTAACTCATCTGAACCACCTTTCTAGATAAAAAAGACGTTGTCAACAAAGCAACGGCAAAAAAGGGACATGTCTCAAACTCTCTTCCTCTGGTTTAAAAAATTCAATTAGTAATCTCAAATAACTCATGCTCAACTCCAAATTCAGTTGCTGCCATTTCACTAAGAGGTCCTGATATTGCTCACTATATGTCGGCATCTTTAATACACACAAACCCCTCGGTATAATGCCTCTACTCAGGCATACTTCAAAATGTTGTCATTGGGTTACCAAGCATTTAAATTTTTACTAGCACCCTGAGGATAGGGATAGACATCCTCTTTGTTACTTTAGATGTACAGTCTTTGTTTACCATCATGCCAAATGAATTGGGTGCGCTATCCATCAAAAACTATTTACTTAAACACAGTGACTATAATGATAGGCAGGTGGATTTAATCTGCCTATTTTTAGAAGTTATACTTGAGAACAATGTCTTTCTCTTCAATCAGGAGATATATCTCCAGCGTGATGGCGTGGCTATGGGCACTTCTTGTGCCAATAGCTACGCCAACATGTTTTTGGCCCTCTGGGAAGAAGATGTGTTGTTTTTGATGGATAGTTATAGGAGACATGTCCTTTTTTTACCGTTGGCTTGTTGACATAGTCTTTTTTATCTGGAAAGGTGGTTCAGATGAGTTGATGATGTTTGTGACCCAGATGAACAACTTGACTGACTATTTGAAGTTTCCTTTGACCTTCTTTCCAACTAAGATAGAGTATCTGGATCCTTGCTCGTATGATAAGCTGCTATTTGAGATATTTGTTTATATTTATTGGACAATCTTAATATGATGCTCATTTTTATGATTTTGTGCCATCAGAAACTTCCCATACTCTGGAACAAGCTTCCTATCTATATCAAACAAAGATCCTCATTAGCACTCTTCAATAAAAATCTTGATGATTGGATGGGAGATAGGAAATTCATCCCGGGGATCACTTCTGTGGCTCTGCTTGACAGGGGCACAGGAAAATAATTTTCTTGGATGGCAAAAGCCAGGGTACCATTTGGCTAGGCTTATATATGCCCTAGGGTCAATAGCTTAGTACCTACCTATGAACCTATAATCTATTATGTTTTATTTTTGGGTATTGTCTAGACCCACTTTTGTGGTCACTCATATTAATGCATGATTTCTTCCATTTATGGCTTGTGCAGCTTTTATGTTAGAATATGTTATAGAGTTTTAGTTTTAGTATATTGTATATTTCATTCCTGGAGTCTCTCTAATTCACACATAGACTAATTAATGCCCAAACAGCTGTTAAATAAGGTAAACACTAACTAAAGCCACTGGACACAGATGGATCAGCAAAAATAAGCACCTCAGTAGAAAACTTACTGTGTGGAAGCTTTAATATTAATGATATTTTATTCAGGCAGTGAATATCACAAAATGAACATTTCTGTAATATTTTTAGGAAGAGATAAAGGCAAGGTCCAAACTCTCCTAAAGTTTAACACAACCTTTAAGTTTATTTTTTTTTCTATATGATATGGTTGTGATTTATAAAACTATAACTTCCTTGCCTTCAAACCAAAAGAAGGGAAAGCCCCCCTCCCACACACTTTTTTTTTAATATTTAGCCTTTTGTGTACTTTGGCAGAGAAATGTGTCTGCACTTACATGAAATACCACAGAAACAAGGAAATCTGTAGTATTCCTGGTAGGTACTGCCTACAGTATTGCATAAGCAGTCTTCTGTCTTGATGATAGCAGCTGTTATAACAGATGTACACAGTGTGGTGGAATTTTCTGTCAACGCCTTTGTTGCAGAAGGGAATTAAATGGATATAGTGCACATAGTTGATCTCATTTTTTGCATGGTGGCCCAATTGGATGCATTGTTTTTCTGTAATTGCAACATTGTATATAAAGTAGTGTTTGTCTTGTGTACAACACAGTGAACTCCTAATTTGCCATGCTCAATGATTATGGTTTTGATAAAAGGTTAGTGTGCTATAATACAAGAAATCAAGGGGTAGCAATACAACAGAAGTGGGGAAATGTAATACATGAAGACCTTTTGCCTCAGTTAAAAAAAAAAACTCATGACAATACAAATTCAAGAACAGAGAGTTACACCTCTTTGTATTGTGCTGTAGTATAAGGACAGATATAATGTGAGACATAAAATACTTCTGAGTAAAAGCAGCAAACAGATTTTGCCAACATTCAGGATAAGAAATGAAAAAAAAGTGCTCATCTTCCTACTGCAGAAACTGGTAAGTAACAGAACAAGTTATATGAAGTGATGATTAACAGCTTCTGGATTACAGTGATAGCTTTAACACCTCAAGAAGAATATCAGGCAGAATCTGTCAATACACACATCAAGAAGAATATGAGGCAGAATCTGTTAATACATGTAGGACTACAAATTGATATCTTACACATGCCAGCAATTCAGTTAATTTATTTGTCAGAAACTGTATAACTGCCATAAATAGCTTAAAATAAGCTATGTGAGAAAATACAGGAGGGTAATTCAAGAAAAAAAATGTAAGAGCTTCTGCTACAGAAGGGGCATAGCATGCCTCTGACACTCACCATTAGCACTGTATGACAGTGGAATGGGAAAACAACAGCGCTTCCTTATGAGAAGCTTGAGTCATAAAAATGGGATTTAAAATTATGGGGAGGAAACATGAGAGTGGTGAAAGAAGATCATATTAATATGGTAGACACCATTATGGCAATTTTAGGAAAAATATACATATTTGTAAGAAGAACTCAGTTTGATTCTGCTATTCATTAATGTACCTCAGAAAACAAAGATTCAATAAAAATACACCTTGGTAAGTTGCAAAATATTTTCTAATGCAAAGCTAAACTCATTTCCATTATCTCACTTTCAAGTAAACAGAGCAAATTAGCAAACAGTAGAAGACTAAGAAGGAAACTGAGATTATGTTTTTGACTTTAGGTTTGTGCCAGATGTAGAAAATAAAAGAATAGTTAAAACAATATGTGCCTTCATTGTTCACCCAATCATGATATACTTTGAACTCAGCTATCATCCTGAATTTCATTGGTTAGTACTCTAACCAGTGAGATTCAGGATTTCAAAACAGGTGGGGGTGCATAGCCTAGGTTATTGTGAGGACTGCCACATATGTTTCCTTTAACAGACTGCTACATTATGCAGCCTATATATCTCCTGTAGTGGCTTCATTTTAAGGTTATTAAGCCCAGAGGTAGGAGGTGGGAACAGACCTAACAGCCTAAATATTTATGCAAGAGGCACTGTTTTCACTGAGCTACTAAAAACACAGCCTTGTAACTTTTTTTTAATTTTCCATTTTATTTAAGTCACAGCAAGCATGCATGCTAAGCAAGACTGATGCAAATCTTGTAAACCACAGCTACATAGAAAAATGGGTGCTTGTCTGCAAATTATATTAACAAAAGCAACTTTATACAAAATACATGTTTACTGAAGATTTGGAGGGCTGCAGTCATGCAATTTAAAAGCATTACCTGTTCTAGGTGATTATGTCTTGCACAATTAAGGATGACTGTGTACCTAATCTTAGACTCATTTTGCTTTCTGAGATTATGCAAGGTAAGAAATGTATACACTTAATCATCATATAACAGTAAGAAACTGAAACAGTCCTCGAACAGACCTAATAGGAGTTGGCAGTTTAGAGAAGTAGTATAATAGTCCCAGAAAAAGGACAAGTGAAATTCTTTCATATGACTGGATATTACCTCTGCATTAGATGCAACTACATGAAAAGTGCAAGTCAGTGACTCCTACTACATGCCAACTAATATCACTCCAGTCACATAGCTGATTACCCACCTCAAACAAGGCTCTTACCTTTATACAGTAAACAAAATGAAAGGCAGGCCATGAAACTAAATTGTACTGAAAGAAAATGGAACAAGGAAATGTCTCTTATAAAACTCCTTTCACACCAAGCAAATTTTAGTTGGAGTTCTTCATATCTGAGTAGGTAGAATCCTACTAGACAGAAACCAAAATAACTGGAAAGAGCTTAATTGAAAATGTACCCCAATACAGCTGTTAGAAAGTAGCACACATTTCTACATGATATTGTAAAAGGTCCATCCTCCCCTGACATTCCCCTGTTGGCGACTGTGCACTGACACTCCCTTATTATAGTATTTTGATTCTGTGCTTGTACAAAGGTTATATTATCTAAGAGTGACAATATATTAGTATCACACTATGATATATACTTGTAAGAGGTGTGAGGGGTATTGGTTTACCAGTAAGAAGTCTGGGGGTGTTTGTACAGAGTGGGTTTATATACTTGTAAGAGGTGTGAGGGGTATTGGTTTACCAGTAAGAGGTCTGGGGGTGTTTGTACAGAGTGGGTTTATCCTTCTACAGAATTAAATATTCATAGTTGCTATTCAAGGGTGTAGCCAGGAGTTTCAGCATTGTACATCAAGTTCTAGAATGTAGGTCTCTCTGCAGCTATAGCTCCCAACCCCAGCCAGAAGTTGGTATTTGTTGTTTTTTTTTGTTTTATGAATGCTAATCCTCTGAAATTGAGTGAGATCATACGATCACAACAGTACTTTAACAGTCATTTCAGCCATACTGAGTTGAGTCTCACTCTAACTCTTAGCTGGGCACCTTCTTTATTGATTTTATTAATGATACTCCTCTAGTTCCAGATAATATTGTTTATTATTCTTTTATTTTTAGGGTGATTCCTCTCATGTCTGCCTTGATTTAGTCAGTGAAATGACAGATTGACTCAGACAGAAACATACTCCTCTGAAGTGCAGGGCTGGCTGAGCAAAGTAAACTTCAAGTCCACCATCATGTTCTGGTTAATATCTGGTGGCCTGTCCTTTCAGAGTTATAACCACTATGATTCTATTTACCCTGATAGTCATATAGACTTATTTTTAATTAATTAAGGGTAGGTGTGTCAAAATCGTATCTGCAGCATTGACCTGGCCCAGTTCTCTAGAGACCCAGTCATAAAAATTAATTAGATTGGTCTGTCACGATCTACCTACTATAAATCCATGCTGAAATGTATTTGCTTTATCTTAGCCACTAAACTGCCCCACCCTGGAGCTAAATACAGGATTTCTAAAATATGTTTAAACCACTTTCTTCTCTTCCCCACTTTTATATCAAAGCTTAGTTTTTATTTATTAGCATCAAAAATATCATACTATTGCCTATTTCATAGGATATTATTCTACCATTTCTCTACCTGATCTACACATTTAATGCAATTTACTAATCATTTATTTTCTTTATATCTATATCATATAATAAAACAATTAATTAACAAAAGCATATAACAAGATTAACATCTTAACTGAACTTCTTCTGAAGGCCCTATGTAAAACTCTTTGAATTCATTTGAACTGCTACCTAAATACTTAGAAAAACTAGCAAACATAAACATGAATTCCTTTCACAAAAATATATGATATAAAACATACCCTTTGCTTAAAAGTTCTCATAAAGCAACTGACTTTAACAAATCCACTTTTTTTCTTAAGACATCAAAAAACACATGCATTTCTCCTACACATTTCATCTCCTTTATCTTCCCATTTCTATCTGTCCAATCCTTGCTACCAAAATCAATCCTTAAGTTTTCCACATATTCTACTTCTTCTCCACTACCAGTGTATCCCTTCTTAGCTTCAAACTTAGCTCCCTTAAACAAACTTATATTGATTATATAATCTACATCATAGTAATGGTGTACTAGAAACTTTCATTTTCCTGTGCTTAGCTTCAAAGATACTATTCTTAAGTGAACTTCCTCTGATTATAAAATCTACATCACATGACTTTTCCTTTACATGTAATACAAAATCATTTTATTTGTGCTTATAATTGCTGATTTGGTCTTATTCTTTATTTCTCACACCAACTCCTGACTTATACTTTTTACATTTTTACCACTCTATCAGCTAATTATCTGCTTGAGCTGGTGGTAGCTCGGGTGGATGTCAAAGATCCTACAGTATCATTTGAAAAGTGTAGGGGTCCTTTATATATAAAAGTGACTCTTATTTACAAAATATTAACATATTTACAAATATTTACATATGTACAAATATATAAATATATAAATATATAAATCTGTTTACACATATTCATAATTTCCTTTATAATTATGCTAAAGTTTCATCCCTATTAGACCCACACTTCTTTTTCCATAACCACCATCTGATTTTACTCAACATTGTTGCTAAAATCCATTTACCATTAAATATAATTTCATTATTCTTTCATTCTATATCACACATATAACATAAAATAATGTTTTATCTATTACTTTAACATATTCTTTACTACTATAGTTATAATCTCCATATTTAATCACATCCATGTTTATTTTAATCACTTCTTTTATAGCTTCAAAAAATTCCTCTTTACATAGTTTTCCCCATAACTTTTTTATTCTTTTACATTTCAAAAACGCATGTTCCATAGTTTTGTCTTCTTGACAATATAAACATACTCTATCACTTTCATTTTATATGGCATATTTCCTTTTACTGGGAATTTATCAATTACTAGTCTCCACAAAACATCTTGACATTCTACTATCTGAGTACACAATTTTCTTCCTATTTTATAGCTTTAATTTTTTCATCTGTTAGATTTCCCATGGTTTTACATACCAATGTTTATCATTACATTCTTATACTGTACTTTTCTATCTTTTTCTATATCATTAATTTTTATTTTCCACAAAAATATTTTTGGTAACATTTTTTTTTTTTTTTTTTTTGCAAAATGAAGATTTTAATAAATGCTTAATGCTTTCATCATATACTGACTATCTTTTAGAGCAATAGATTCCACAACTTTTTAGCTTTAAATCAAATACCCACTCATCATATGATTACTGTATATAATTGTATTAACTAATTATTAAGCCAAAGAAATGGCATGCTCAAATATGTAATCAAATTTGGTACAAATCAGCTATGTCAAATGGAATAAGCATAACATATAATTAAAAAATGAAAAGTGTTAACAGTTGTAAAGTTGGACAAATAGAAACATAGATAACTATTGATGTATAATTAGCCATCTTAATGTTAATGAACATTTAATGTTAGTATGTCCGTTAAGTATAGGAAGCTGATATTCTTGCAGCCTGACATGCCACTGTAATTCCTTTGCTTCTCATAAGATGATGAAATCACCAACTCTCATAACAATATTTTGGTGATCAACTACTGAGAAGAAAACAAATTTCTGGAAACCTGGGCCAAAGGTACTGTGGCAGAGCAGAACATCACATTTACTGTGGTTGTTAATGTCGTATCATGCTCATATAACCCCTGTATCAGCTTTCTTGTGGTTAATCAGGAAGGAAGGAATAGTAGGATGAGAGGTCAGAGAACATCCATGTTATGAGCTGGTCATCAGTGTCGTTGAAGTCTACTGACCAGTCTATTAATACAGCCAGCAGATTGATTCTCAGTCATTGATCTCAGATGATAGTGATAATGCTTTGAATTCCACCTAATCTACTCTCTTCCAGTTCAAGTACTGTAATAGAGAACCTTATTACTACAAAGAAATTGGCCACTTTTTTCTAAACCATTCAACTCCTTTAGATATAGTCCCACCTCTCACCCTACTATACCTTACTGCTCAACATTTACAATGAATATCTCTGCAAAAATGAAGTATTTGAAAAATAAAGTATTTACATATAAACATTTGGTATACAATGTTTTATTGCTGAGTCCCATGTTTGAGTAAAAAGAGTACTAAAAGGCTTAAGAGTTCATACATTTCCTAATAGTTTGACTCATTTATACACTGTTTTTCTTTTTTTTACTCTTGTTTTACCATACCCCAGAATTTATCATACTTATATTATACAGTTGTACTACTAATCTCACATCTTTTTCATTTATCCACTTTAAAACTTTGGACACATTTAATGAAGCAGTGTATACTACTGGATTATTTACCCCTAAACCTCCATATTTTTTATTTACATACAAAACTCCTCTTTTTGCTTTGTTTAATCTAGCACTCCATATAAATGAAAAAAAAACTGCAATAATTCCTTTTCAAATACTGTTGGCAACATAAAAGAACTTGATAAGTATGCTATTTTACCCATCAATACTGAATTTATCAGGTAAGACTTTTTCTGAATGATAATTTATATGTTTTTACACCATTCTTCATATGTACCTCTTGGTTTAACCAGCCATTTACTAGTATTTTTACTTTATTATTACTATACACTGACATACATCATTTCTTCACTTTCTCACTTATATTATATTCTTTCATTGTTATCTATAAGATTTCATGTAAATTTGTGTCAAATACCTTATTAAGGTTTCCTATTATGATTTTTGCTTCTCCTTTATTGTTCATAATGTCATCGGCAATTTCTCTATCATTAGTAATTTTTTACAACCCTTCCCTTTTATACTATATGTGCTATCTTCCATAATATTTTCCATTTTATTTTCAAACCTCTTTTATATTATTTTCATAAAGCTTTTATTATTATTCAGTACTATTGGTCTCCAGTTTTTTAATCCTCTTCTATCTTCCATCTTCCATATTCAGATCTAGGACTTTTGAACGAAAGTTCAAAAGCCCGAATCCATTACCACTGAACACACTTTAACGAAAGCGCTTTCATCAAACAAGCACTTTCGTTAAAGTATGTTAAAAAAAAAACAAAATCTACTTGAATGCAGGGGGGCAATCCCCTCTGTACCCCCACAATGTGGGGGGCTGTGCCCCCCCCCCACACCCCCTATTTTAATATTCTCACTCTGAGGTCACACTACAGTGGGGAAAAGGGAATTTTCCCTTACCACACCGTAGTATGACCGGAACAACTAGCATACTTATGCAAAAGTGCTGCTTTGGTGAACAGCACCTTCGCGCAAGTATTCTCACCAAATTGGGATTTGGTGAAAGATGCAGTCAAGCATCTGTACAGATCCCAAGTATTCCACTACATAATTCTTTATACATAAAACCTTCATTTAACAATTCAGTCAAACTCTTTAAAAATATTTTTTTTCAATCCCTTAGATTTTTATATATTTCATACTCTATTCCATCTGGGCCTGCAGCTGAATTTATATTAACTTTTCCTAATACTTTATCTAGCTCATTTAACACATTTCCTTTTCCAGCTCTTTATCCTCTTTTTCTATTAACTTTTTCTTTCCATTTTTTTCACTGCCTTCTTTTCTTCTTTAAGCATTTCTTGTACACATTGTGCTACATTATTCATAACATTTTCCTGAGTTCTTTCTATTTCTCCTCTTATATGTTTTATTTCTGTCATTATTCTGCCATCTTCCTTTACTAATCTGTATTTTTTCTTGATTTGTTTCATACAATTCTTTTAATTTTTCAAAGTACTTTCTATTATTATGTTCTAAATCTTCTAATATATAATTATATGTTCTTTTATATTTTTATTTCTCTACTTTTCTCACATCATATTGCCACTGTAAATTTTTTTTATATTTTCCTTAAAATCACACACCTTTCAGATTAAAATGTTCTTATACTAATGTGATCTTTCCATAACTGTATTACTTTCATTCTACATTCCATGCTTTCTCATTTATCCTTTTTATTCCTTTGCTTATATTTATATATTCAGTGCTTTCTTTAATCTATAGCCATATTGGAAGATGATCAGAAAATCCTGTTTCAATTACCTCCCCTTCTGCTATAACTAAACCTTCTAATACTATAAATAACCTATTTCAGTTCAATGCATGCTCCTTTTGTAAGTCTATGAATTTTTGTCCCGAAGTTTTAATTTACCACATCTTATAATTTCTAATTTTTTTCTTATATCATTTCCTTTTTTTATGCTTGCCTCTTAAATCACAGTTAAAGTTTCCTGCTATTATAATATTCATATATATCAATACACAGTCTAAGATCTGATGAAATAAGCTTTCCCTTTCTTTATAGTTAGTATAGGCATATAATGTTATAATTCTATGTACTTGTTATTTCCATTTTAAATCTACAATGGTTAATCTTCACATTTTTGCTAAAGTTACATCTAATACCATTTACTGTACTTCTACAGAATATAGCTATTCCAGAAATCTCTCATTTTCCAAATTCCAGATTATCTTTCTTCCCAATAGTTGCTCTGTTTGTAATTTTTGATTTGTTAAAAAAAATATTGTGTCTTTTAATATAATTACATCTACATCACATGTATTACACTACTCCAAAATTCCTATCCTTCTTACTATATTCTTGATGCTATTCACATTTACAGAAAGCACTCTAAAATTTTAAATTTCCCTTCTTCTTAGATTTATGGTTTCATAAGTTCATAGCTAACTACTAGGTTAGCTTTCTTAATAATAGGCCATTCTAAGCCTAACCAATTTCTTTCCCAAAGATGAGAATCAAACACTGTGCCTTGTGTCTGTGAATTGAATACCTTAACCATTATACCATGCCCTAATCTTCAGCTGTATATTTTCTTTTTCATCCATTCCCTTTCTTTTTTTTTTCTTTTGTACTTATCCCGTTAAATTTCCTTTTTCTGTTTTTTACCTTTTACCAATGGAGTTTTCCCTTTTCCTATCTCTCAGTTTATGTCTTCTTCATCGTTTATTTCAGAAACTTCCTCTATGTTCATTTTACTATTGATTTTGTCATCTAATTTTCTTCTGTTTCTACTACTTCTAGAATTTCTTC